>NW_018404118.1:180395-247847 GCF_002113885.1 Mizuhopecten yessoensis
AAGGCATCCAGACACACACGAAACACTAAATCTTATACTGGGGGAGGGCATCCAGACACACACGAAACACTAAATCTTATGCTGGGGGAGGGCATCCAGACACACACGAAACACTAAATCTTATACTGGTAGAGGGCATCTAGACACACACGAAACACTAAATCTTATACTGAGGGAGGCATCTAGACACACACGAAACACTTAATGTTATACTAAGGGAGGCAACACATTTCGTTAGAATTACTTCCTAAAAAAGCGCAAGGGGATAACATCGGATTGATTTCTGATTTAAAACCTTTAAGTGGGAGTAGCGTAAAATTACATATGCATGCCAAATGTGTCATGTCTGTTAGTGTTTGTATGTAACGATGTGTGTGTAACACTACCTGTATGATAAGTGTAATGTTCGCCTTCTCAGTAATGTTACAAATATAGTTATGTTGCGAGTATTATAACTAGGTATTTAACTACACATGGGGGTACTATAACTACATACGTAATACAACCGCACACATGAGTAGTGTTACTACTTATCTGGTATTTATAAGATCTATTCACGAGCATAATTTCACATGGGGTATTATAAATACATATGTGAGTTCAATAACTATATAAATGAATGTTATATGTGGAAATATTATACGAAACTATAATAATATGAAAACTTCCTATGTATTATAACTGTTTCGTGTAGTATATCTACCTGTTCGATTAATGCAGGAGTTAGTTAAACTATATATAACTGTATGTATATACTACAACCATAATCTTTGCGAGTACTATAGCTACTTGTTAGAGTATGTATGTACTACAACCATAACCTTAGCGAGTACTATAGCTACTTGTAAGAGTATGTGATATGTGTCGGTTCTGTTACAGGGTCGGATTTCCTATGATGATCGTAACCAATATTGTAGCAATGGCCTATCTCTCGATATGTCACCTTGCCTTTGAATGGCACTGATACAGAGCCGACGGTGGAACACGTGTGGTCTCGGCTGTGGAAATTTATTTTTGTGCATTAAGTTGATTCAGACATATACTGAAGTGTACAGTAATAACTGACTTCCGTTTATCTTTATTTAATGGCTCTTGGTGCTTGTTTTTTGGGACATACTAAGTCCTGTCAGTAAAATATGAAATGTTGTGTAGGTTAAATATGCTTTATGAATGATATTAAAATGTTTATGTGATGTTACGCTGAGATTGACTACACATTCTTTAAGCAATGTGTATACATGAAGGTTTGCTGCGTTGTATCTACTCATTCAAATATTTTTCAATTCAAAATGTGTGAATTTTCAGTATTGCCAAAGTCTCGTTGTCTCATTAATGCATGCATTCTTGTGTATCTTTTCAAATATATGAAATTAATTAAACAGAGAGAGAGAGAGAGAGAGAGAGAGAGAGAGAGAGAGAGAGAGAGAGACGACTACCTCGACGACGTTGAGTAGTCGACATTTATAAAATATCTTATCTTTCCGAAGGCGTTATTGTAAGTTCTGCAACGGAAGAGTCAGTCCTTTCTTCAACAGTTGGAAACAGCTATATAACTCAACGTTTTTGCTGACGTCCTTTAGAACTTGCAGTCGTTAATATGTTCGCCCAAGAGGTCATGTGTCAGGTTTTATTTCTTAGTACTAATTTTCCACCAAGTCCTTATGTCATATTAAGACTTGTCACACAATGGTGTCTAGATTCCAATAATAAATTCTTAGCTATTTTATAGTAACATTAGCCATATTTCTGGCTTGCTCATTAACGTTGTTCTGGGATAAGTTGTTATAACGGGTAATCTATCCGTTTTTCGTTTGTAAATCTGAACATATTTACTCATTCACGATTTATGTTTTCGCATACGTAATGGTACGCACTCCAAAGGCGTTAAGTATAATGTATATAAATATAGTCACGTGTCATTAACATCGAGGACATTTGTCGACTGATCGCTCCAAGACGAATTATCATATTGTTTCTGTATTCATTGATGCCCTTTATTTACACATGAGGGATTACGAAGATCGCTTAGGAGTGTCGATTATTGAAATCTTTTACGGTATTATTGTTGTTATGAATTACTTCCGGAAGAATTTATTTAGTGAATCGGTGACAAATATGGAACGCGAAATAGATATAATGAAGAAACGAATTATTCACCTCAGTTCAGCATGCTACTATATTATTAAGAATTTCGCCTTGGAATGGGCTTAGAAAATTTGCATTTCCATCACATTATTAAATTATCAAATTCCAGTCCTAAGAGTGCTTAAGGCGCTTTAGCAACTCATCTCTGTTTGTAGAATTGGGTGATATTTATAGTTTATCCTCAAATAAAAGTAAAATTACTAAAAAAACAACAATAATATATGTGCCGATATTGGTTCCTCATGTCTTGTTTAAATTTATTTGAGAGATTGACAGATTCGTATGTAATATATTCATTTAAAATAAAGGGATTTGAATGACTTTCCGCAATACAGTAAAACCACGTCAACTGACTAAGGTATTAAGAAAGTATATAAGAATGCTCCATTAAAATCAAGAAATCCATGCTGCAGGTGTAAGTTGATATAAGACAAGGCTATGGGTCGATACTTCACGAGGAGGTAGAGCATAAAAAGGACAATATTAAGATTGCTGAGATGACTGTCAGATACAGTGACATATATATAGCGTTTAAATATATGTAATATAAGTTATTTGAAAAACCAAAACATAATAGAAGATCGTTCAATTTTGAATGGTAGCCCCCTGTGCACGATCACCATTGTCCGTGGTGGAGATACACATACACAGATACGAGGAAAGCATCTAGTAGCCTCCGGGCTGTGTGCAATCCTCGTTAAAGAAATAAAGAATTAAATATGAGGAAGACAAATTACGACTGATAAATGAAATCTATAATGATGTCGATTAACAGGTAAAATTAGGAACATTAGGACAGATTGGCCCGAATGTCCTCTGTTGTTCCCACAAGGCGCGATGATAATACCTTGTGCCTAATATCATATGTTGAAAGTACAGGGCACGAGATTCAGGTTAAATGACAAATCCTCCCCAGAGTATGTATCTGCCCAAACTGTCTTGTCTGTGGGAATTGCCAAACATCCAAAAGAAATTGTGTCAACTGGAAACTTGAGTAAATCAAGTCTGGGAATCAAAGTTAAACATCAACTGCTTTGGTGACATAAATATTACCTCGGTATATTAGTAAACAACATAGTGATTAAATGTGAATGGCTAAATTAACACTGGACGGATATAAGTTTTACCAGCGTATATTGAATGGCTAAATTAACACTGGACGGTACAAGTTTTACCAGCTTATGTTGAATGGCTAAAATAAAACTCGACGGATACAAGTTTAACCAGCGTATATTGAATGGCTAAATTAGCACTGGACGGATATAAGTTTTACCAGCGTATATTGAATGGCTAAATTAACACTGGACGGATATAAGGTTTACCAGCGGATATCGAATGGCTAAATTAACACTGGACGGATATAAGGTTTACCAGCGTATATTGAATGGCTAAATTAACCCTGGACGGTACAAGTTTTACCAGCTTATGTTGAATGGCTAAAATAAAACTCGACGGATACAAGTTTAACCAGCGTATATTGAATGGCTAAATTAGCACTGGACGGATATAAGCTTTACCAGCGTATATTGAATGGCTAAATTAACACAGGACGCATATAAGTTTTACCAGCGTATGTTGAATGGCTAAATTAACACTGGACGGATATAAGATTTACCAGCGTATATTGAATGGCTAAATTAACACTGGCCGGATATAAGTTTTACCAGCGTATATTGAATGGCTAAATTAACACTGGACGGATATAAGATTTACCAGCGTATATTGAATGGCTAAATTAACACTGGACGGTACAAGGTTTACCAGCTTATGTTGAATGGCTAAAATAAAACTCGACGGATATAAGTTTAACCAGCGTATATTGAATGGCTAAATTAGCACTGGACGGATATAAGCTTTACCAGCGTATATTGAATGGCTAAATTAACACAGGACGCATATAAGTTTTACCAGCGTATGTTGAATGGCTAAATTAACACTGGACGGATATAAGTTTTACCAGCGTATAGCAGCAGCTTTCCGGTATACGGTATAGTTATCGTTGTGTCTTGTTGCATACAAGTTGAATATTGAATCTATTGGATAGTTTTACTCCTGAATTATGACTGCGTTTCATTAGAAATACTTACATATGTGTTGTACATTAAATTATGATTGTCAATTACTTTTTAACAATTGAAGTATACGTATATATGCCTAACCAATGCATAGGAATTTAAATAAACTCAGTGTTTTCTTACCATTGTCTTCTTCATTTCTTCTTCCAGTAATCAGCAGCCAATCATTGATGTGTTGTCACGGGTGTAGAACATACCCAATGGGCCCATTGGAAATCTTAATAGGCATTAAGTACAGTTAAAACAAGTCATATCAACAGAGAAACAGGCTGATGTGTGATGTCTTTCCTTGAATTCCTCCAGTGTGGAGGCCTATATGATGCAAACTGGGTAGTCATTTCACGGGCTAAATGCAAATTAAGTTACACTGTTGGCGTTTCTAGACCCAGTAGAATGGCAATAGGGAATGGTAGGCTGTATCCTTTGGTTGTTGACGAAGCTCTTCTGACTGAGGTACAGGAGTGGCTGTGATGTTATACCAACCAGCTCGTTATGGATAGGGTATATCATGGTGATCTTTACCTGCGTTTCCTTTCTCCATTGATGTTCTCTTAGCGTTGAAGTGACGCTGCTGGTGGTTTTGTAATCGAAACGGCCAGCCCTCCGATGCACCGTTTCTTTTCATATTGTCATTTTTGTTATGGGATATCACACAAAACTAGTAATTAGTCAAACTAAGGCTGGGTAACACTGCATCTTTGGTGGAAATTAAGCAATACCCTGTCGAATAAAACAGATGTTATTCAGTGGCGGATCCAGAGACCTATCNGGGGGGGGTTTCCAAATTTCCTGGGGGGGTTTCCATGTGGGGGAAAATTGAGGAAAATGGTGAAAATACATGATTTTTAAAGAAATTTCTCAGGGTGGGGGGTTTCCTGAAGCCCAAAAAAACCCTCTGGATCAGCCACTGTTATTTGCTTCGGTCACCTTGCTTATATATGTGGCTGGACCAACTGATATTTTCTGCAATGCATGTCCAAAAGTATTTGACTGAATGCATTGTGGCGAACGCAGTGCTGTGTATACCGTAGAATATATATATATAGTTAGAGTGTTGCTCTTGTTCGTGACGCGCAGTACATCGCACTAGTATACAATTGTTTCATGGCTATTTGGGGAACAGTCAAAACTATCATCCCGAGGTAGGGGAAAGCCCTGGAGAACTGTTTGCCCGAGGCCGCTAGGCCAAGGGCAAACAGTTCCACAGGGCTTACCCTACCGAGGGATGGTAGTTTTGACTGTTCCCCAAATAACCATGAANATTACAAGCACCCCGATGACCAAGCGTTTTTGGTACTGGATTGTTGACGGTTGTCTGTCGGTAGATCTAAACATCACATTCGACATAGAACTTTTTGGTTTTTCATTGGTCAAGTAACAAAACAGTTGTTTCATGCCTTATCAGTCAACAGTCAAAACCATTTTCCCGAGGAGTTGGGACCCACCAGATGAACTGTTTCCCTCGGCCGCGCAGGCCGAGGGAAACAGTTCATCTGGTGGGTCCCAACTCCTCGGGAATATAGTTTTGACTGTTGACTGATAAGGCATGAAACAACTGTTTTGTTACTTGACCAATAAAAACCCAAAAAGTTCTATGTCGAATGTGATGTTTAGATCTACCGACAGACAACCGTCAACAATCCAGTACCAAAAACGCTTGGTCATGGGGGTGCTTGTAATTATAGGTGCGTTCGATTACCTAACATGTGACCAGTCAACAGTTGCACGTGACCAGTCAACAGTTTCACGTGACCAGTCAACAGTTTTACAGTAGCACACATTAGCTATAGTTCGTTTGGTGAATTATCTGGGAAACAGTCGAAATTGATTAATATGCATTTATATAGCGAGTCAGGTAACAATTTTGACTGTTTCACCCCTACAGCCGAAATTGGACAAAAAAACAGAAACAGTCAAAAATGACTAGTTATAATTTATATAGACTATTGGGTAATAATGAAGGTTACGTCAAACAACAGTTCTACCATTTTTGTAGGACGCCCGGGTCTTCCTGGATTTAGGCCCTCTGATGAACACACTCTTATTGTAGTTAGTTGGTGCTTGTGATAGGTCCGCGATCAATTTTAGTGTTTCGGGAAAATAAGTTATTTAATATTATGTTAAAATGATGATTGAACAATAATTTTCAACCAATTATATTCTTTCTCAACATGTACTTCAACAAAACGCATGGGACCTATAACGCACAGGTACTAGCCTCGTCTATCAATACACCCATAGAATAAACGTTATTAGGGGTGTATTGACAGTACGGGACGACGTGAGCAAATCCCTTACATGGCATCTCCTCCGAGACAAACTCCATATAGCGCATTTTCCTAAACCCTTCCATAAAATGGTCCATTGATGATGACAGTTAAATACATACTGAGGTAAAAAAAATAAAAAAAAAATAGAAACTATATATCAAAAATAATACCAAAATTACAAACCGACAATAACAATATAATAACAAAACAGGAAGTCATACTAGAGGAAGTTTGCTCATTTTATAAAAACATTCATGGTGTCTCTAACAGCATAGATAATAATATACAGAATGTAAACTTGACATGTTGTCTTAATAATAATGAAATGCCTAAACTATCTGGAGAGGAGTCTGATAGTCTAGAAGGAGAAATTACATATAAAGAGGCAGGAAAAACTTAAAAGTTTATGAAAAATAATAAAAGCCCAGGGTCAGATGGATTTACAACAGAATTTTTTAAATGCTTTTGCGGAAAATTGGGGGAGTTTATGGTCGGATCAATCAATTTTGGTTATCGTACAGGACAACTTTCTATAACGCAGAGACAGGGAATAAACCAAGGCATTTCATTAACAAGAGGCCCAAGGGCCTTAGCGGTCACCTGAGTTAAATCATAGGTACTGGTAGCTTTATTTTATTGTTTAGATGTGATGTGAAAATCAGCATGTAAACTAAGTGAAATACAATACTTGTCATGTCATCAAAGGATAAGAATTTGAAAATATTGGGGCCCCGCTCTAACCCCTTGGGATGGGGCAGTAATTCCAAGTTTACAATGTAATACCGGCATCCACCAAAGATTATTCTGACCAAGTAAAAATAATTTCCAACAGAAAATTGTCAAAATATACCTAAAAGTGTTGTTTACCTATATAAACTATAGTAAACTTTACCCCCTCCCCAAGGGAGAACGGATAGCTCGGGGGCCCTGAAATTTACAATTTAAATAAAGCCCCTGATGATCTGTCCATCCATGCAGAGAAAATGACTGTAGTATAGGACTCTGAGTCTGGGGAAGAAGATTTTTGAAAATTAGTTAATTTTCCTTTTGTGCCCCCTCCCTGGCCCCTAGGGTTGGGGTAGGAATCCCAATTTTACAATTTAAAACCATCTTCTTCCAAGGATAATTCTCTTCAAGTAAAAAATAATTTCCAACAGAAAATTGTCAAAATATACCCAAAAGTGTTGTTTTCCTATATAAACTATAGTAAACTTTACCCCCTCCCCAACGGAGAACGGATAGCTCGAGGGACCTGAAATTTACAATTTCAATAAAGCCCCTGATGTTCTGTCCATCCATGCAGAGAAAATGACTGTAGTACCTCTGAGTCTGGAGAAGAAGATTTTTGAAATATTGGTAAATTTTCCCTTTGGGGCCCCGCCCTGGCCCCAGGGGTTGGGGTAGGAATCTCAATTTTACAATTTGAAACCATCTTCCTACAAGGATAATTCTCACCAAGTAAAAATAATTTCCTACAGAAAGTAATCAAAATATACCCAAAAGAATTATTTCCCTATATAAACTATAGTAAACTTTACCCCCTCCCCAAGGGAGAACGAATAGCTTGGGGGTCCTGAAATATTACAATTTAAGTAAAGCCCCTGATGATCTTCTTTCCATGCAGGTCAAATGACTGTAGTACCTCTGAGTCTGGAGAAGAAGATTTTTGAAATATTGGTAAATTTTCCCTTTGGGGCCCCGCCCTGTCCCCAGGGGTTGGGGTAGGAATTCCAATTTTACGATTTTGTAGCCTCATCTACCAAGGATGATTCTGACCAAGTTTGAAAAAAATCCATCCACTGGTTCTTGAGAAGAAGTTGAAAATGTAAAAAGTTTACGCACGACGGACGACGGACGGAGAGCGATTAGAATAGGTCACTTGAGCAAAGCTCAGGTGACCTAAAAATAGATTTTGGAGTGATGTGCTCAAATCATGGTACACAATAAATACAAAAAAATATGACAAAATTTTCAGGAAGACATATTGAAAGTTCCCATTTGGTATGATAGTAAAATCAAGATGGGAAGAAGAACTGATTTTTGTAAAAAATACTATCAGAAAAACATTTTTATTACAAGAGGCCCAGGGGCCTTAATAGCTCACCTGGTATTTTATTTTTCAATTTAAAACCTGCTGTCAGTACCATACAGGTTTATCAAAGGATTACAAGAAACAAAGTTGTAAGAAGAACTTCATATAAATCTGTTTAGGTGGGAAAGACACCAAGAAAATGAGTTTCCGTGTTGTGTCCCAATTTTCCTCTAGGCACATCTTCCATTTATAAATATTCAATTCCCTTTGCCCAAAGATTCTCTAGAATAAGTTTGGTTAAAATCTCTTCAACGGTACAGAAGGAGAAGGACCTTTAATGTTTTCCTCTATTTCCCCTAATGGGCCCTACCCATCTGCCCCTAGAAGGGGGCCCACACACCTCAGTTTTTACCAAATTGATTCTTTTGTCCCTAATCATGCTTCAGACTGCATTTGGTTTAAATCCCTTCACTTGTATAGTAGGAGAAAAAATTCCTCTATTTCCCCTATTGGACCCCGCCCCTCTGCCCCCAGTGGGGCCACACCCTCCGTTTATACAAACTTGAGTCTCCTTTGTCCAAAGATGCTCTAGGACAAATTTGGTAAAAATCCTTCTATTGGTTGAGAAAAAGAAGATTTTTAAAGATTTCCCTTTTTTCCCCCTATTTGGCCCCGTCCCTCTGCCCCCAGGGGGACCATACCCTCCGTTTATACAAAACTGAGAACCCTTTGGCCAATGATGCGCCAGACCAAATTTGGTCAAAATCTTCTGAGCCGTTCAGGACAAGTAGCGTTTTAAAGGAAAAAGTTGCCGGACGCCAGATGCTGCGCCATGGGAAAAGCTCACTTGGCCCTTCGGGCCAGATGAGCTAATAAATGATATAATAAAGGAGGTTAGCACAGGTTTGTTTTACACATTTGTAGAATTTATTCAAAAATACCAAGTAAACACAATTTTTTTAAAGTATCAGTGTCTTGTCTCTGTAGTTAAAGACTTTATTTCATTATATAATACATACAGATAAAGATAATTTATCCCTACATACCTATCACCTTAGAACTTTTTCCTTAAAGATTTAAAAGGGTCAAATTTGTTTTACAACATCATAATCAAATCAGACAAGATACCATCTGGTATCAGAAAGTGGAATACTATATTCGACAACATGGATAAACTAACCTGGTGTAAAATCTACAAAATGCCATTCTGCGTAACAACAAATACAAGACTTCTTTTCTTTTTGGCCTTCTTCATCAGAATTTTCTTCCCAGTAATCGAGTAGATAATGAAATCATCATCATTATTAAGCAGTATATTTTTACAGAATGAGATGTATGCATAACTCATTAAATATAAACGCTCTTGTAAACATAATTAAAGACAACTATTTGATTCAAAAGTACATTGCTAATGGTAAGGGTGAAAAAGCTAAACATAAGTTTGAAAATGGCTGGAAAAAATGGGACAATCTAATAAAGTTGTAATGTAATACATGATTTAAAAATTATTTTTATGATTATTTTATTATTATTATTATGAAGCGTTCTCTATCATATATATTTTAATTTCTGCTTCTTTTCGTGGGTATGATATATGGAATCGGCGATAGCCCTTCACAAAGCCGATATATTATCTATTTATAATAAAACATACAGGAGTGTATATCTTGTTTCACCATCTCACCCCAACTTATCCTACCTTTCTTCTCCCTTCTCTGTTCTCCCTTCCTTTTTACTCTCTCTCTTCTCTCACTCTCTCTATTCTCTCTCTCTTTATGTCTATGTGTGCTTGTGAGTGTGAGTGTGCACATCATAATGGATGATGATGATTGAATAGGGTAATGCTCATGCTGATGATGATGATGATGATGATGATGATGATACTTATGGAATGATAATGATGATGATGATTATGAAAGTGTTATAATGATCATGATATTTATGAAATGATGATGATGGTGATGAAATAGTGTAATAATGATAATGATATTTATGAAATGATGATGATGAATGGTGAGATGATGATGATGAGGATGATGTTAATATGATGATAATGAGGAGGAGGAGGAATGGTGAGATGATGATGAGGATGATGTTAAAAGATAATGAGGATGATAATGATCATGAAATAGTGATGATGATGATGATAAATGGTGTGCATGAGTGAATGAGTGGTGTGTGTGTGTTCATTCATATGCTATGTAGTAACATATATTTGAAAATGCTTGAAAAAATACATACTGAGGGGCGTGGTCAGACTGCAAACATGCAAATGACATTGCTTATCAGTCATTTCACAAAATGGTTCTAAGATGTATAGTATCAGAATTATTATTCTTTAAGAAGGGGGCTGACTCCCCCAAACCCCCTGACCCCCCCGACTCCCCAACTCAATCTGACATGTCTTTTCCCCGAAATACCAAAAGATATTCAATATCTATGTTTCAAATATCATGGTGCCAAAAGTAAATATAAACCTTTGCGAATTAGAAATAATATCAGAAAATTATACATTAGTTTGATTTCCATTAAATAATAGCTGTCTGCATATATCCAATTATACAGTGTATAGACAGTTGTAGCCACCAGTGCACATGTGACTGGTTCACTGAATCTGTGGCAAACTGGCAACCCTCATTATTTTCTAATTATTAATATTGGTAGCAATTTGTCAAAAAAATAAAATAAACAATGTCATATTTCATTGTGTATAGAGGGCTTTCATAGCCTTTGTCTATTGCCCAATTCCTTTTGTATGTAAAACTTATACAAGAAAATATTCTGAAATAAATAAAGAGCGTTATGTGACATCTTTTTTTTAGTAAGACACATCATCTAGTCATCAACACAACATACCTATTAAGCTTCAAAATGAAAAGTTGTGGAGATCAGAAGTTACAGTCCAGTGAAGAATATGCACTTTGACCCCTTGTCACGACCTTGATCCAAGTCAAAAAAACATCTGTACTGATTAGCCAACGGACATGGTATACATCTGGTCTGCATCCTCTGCCAGACATGAAGTAGGAGACACTTTGAGCAGGGCTTGCATTAAAGATCGTCAAGTAGCCAAATGGTCACACTATTAAAAGATTTGATGACAAAATAAATCGAAACAACAGTTTTTTTCGGCAACACAAATTTTACCTACAATGAAATGATAAAAGTCGGTAGTCTGTGGTCATGACTGCTGATTTGGCAACATTCACTTGATGAGAGTACAGGACAGTTGAACGGAGGGTATAACCACAATGACAGTCTGGTCCCGGAAAATACATAGTGTAGCTAGGCTACCTAGGTACAGCATGGATCACCATGCTTCAATGAAGACTATGGTACGCTTCTCAACACCACAGAGGACACAATGCAGTAATTATCTAGCACTCCATCTGTGATAACAGATTAAAAACAGTTCTAGTGAAATTATTTTCAGTCGCGATTGCATGACTGTGTTTTCACCCACCAGCACATGGTGTGAAGCCATACTGCACTGTTAGAATTACACACTAATTTGACTAAAAAGGAATTATAAAAAATGTGTATATGCTAGAAAGTGTGAACATTCAACACATCTTCAAACTAGACAGACAGGACAATAAATAAAAGGACAAACCTACCCAGTGTTATCTGAAAGATTTCTTATGTTTCTATAAAATACAAGATTTATAGCATGCTTGACACCTTACTTTCAAACAACTGGCACCAATACTGCTATGATCATCCAAAATTACAACAGTATGGAATCAGACACATAACTGTTGCTTACAGAACGTTTTACATGCTGTATGCATGAAGTGCTAACACGTTAACCCTTTCACACCTAGGTAACTTTAGTAGACCCTTCCATACATTGATCTGGAGGAGTCCATTATGGTCTACAGTGGTGAAAGGGTTAAGTCATTCTAATATCCAAACACTATCATCAATCATCATTATCTCGACGTCGTGTATTCCGTGCTCCAGATGCAATTTTCCTTTTCTTAAAAGCAACTGGTTCTCCGTCGGCTCCCCCAAGGGAGGTAACTTTTTTCTCTTTGAACTTGTCCTTCTTTGGTTTCTGTTGCTGGTCCGAGGGCTGGTCGGGTGGTAGCTCACATTCTCCAGGGAGGGGTATACAATCCACAGGGACAGGTTCTATCGGAACTGGTTCATCCTCAGTCCTAACAACACTTAACAAAAACAAAAACACAACAGTAATTAACACACTAAGCATAAATAGTCAAGGAAAACCTGTTGTCAGTGTTATATATATTGCAGTTGCATGGTCAAAGCAAAAATGTCCACAATAGTTAGAAAATTAAAAGCAAGAAAATTGTTTTCATGTTTTTCAGTAATGCTACATTCTGCATGGTATGAACCCCATTCTCAATTATTAAGTATATTGATGAGCTTCTGAATCAGAAACGAGAGGCTCAATGGCCGATAATGCTGACAAACACATCTCATATCAGTGGCATTCAAAGTGGGTCAAGGTCAAATTTACTTACATTTACTTGATAGCAAGCATGCTGTTATCATTACTCTTTACTTAAATATGGAATGATGTGTGAAGATTTCAATGTTTTATTTAAAAGAGCAAATGTAATTTCCATACTTGCCAAGACTCCCTATTTAGGATGGACACCCCCAATTTTTTACCCTTAAATTTAGCATGTTCAACCAGTGAGTTTGCTAAACAATTCCTATATTCTGAGATCAAATGATTTCATCTAAGAGGACAACTCAAAATTTGTCATTTCAAAGGGTTATTTTGTCATTAGGGGTATATACACACATTTTATTTATGTTTTAATTTTGAGCATGCACAATCTCCCCACTGGAAATTTCAAAAAGTTGACAAGTATGCATTTCTTTAACAACTGAGCCAACAACAGGTAAATTATAGCTACTCTAAACCTTATAGAGCTTAAGGTGATGTCAGTCAAAGCAATTAACACATTGACCACTGTGACCTTGAAAGTGGGTCAAAATTATTCAGCTGAACATAGGGGGGCTTGGGGTCAGTGCAAATAATCCCTGTGCAGGGGTAGCAGTATACAGTAGAAATGGCCCAACTCTGATAAACAAGGCACATGTCGAGGAAATGCAAACACAGCGGATTTACCCTACACAACACATGTATACATGTATATATATTTGTAAACTGCATTACATTTACAATACATATAAAGTACTGAGAAGTGTATAAACCTCTTTTTTCTATGTATGTCACTTGTGTGAAAACCATTGTTACCACATCAAAAATTACCAAAGAAATGCCAAAAATTGCTATTATTGACCCAAAATTTGACCCCCACAAGTTCTGCCTGAAATTAAAGATTACCTACCTGGTTGCAGAATTATCTGAGTCCCAGTTAAGTTGTAAAACTTGTTTTTTTGCAATTTTGCGTTGTGTGCTGTTGTCAAAATTTTGCCTCCTGTAAAGCTTCTTTTTTTTTTTACAAATGTGAAGCTCACAAAGTCCACTTCATCATGCTTATACCAATTTTAGTACAGTTTTATTTTTATAATTTTTTTAAATATCATTATACAGGTGTTAGCCATTTAACAAAAATATCACCCATTGCCACAACCCTCTACTGTATACTGTTACCAGGAGGAGACCCATGCTATTACTCACTTATCAGAGGTCGTGATCCAGGATCCATACACATTTTTGACGGGCTGCTGGGGCTGGGGTCCAAAACTCATACCAAGTAATGTTTCTGTGTCAATGTTTGAGGCTGAGGTATACTCTGGTTCTACAGGATTCTCCTCGGCAGCCTAAAATGACAGTGATATGAGCAGTCAATCAGAGTACCAAAGGAAAAACATCAACAGTATATCGAATTATAATTACACAGGGAAACAACAGAAACAAATACAGTCTGTCTATACATGTACCAAGGGACACAATACCTACAGTCTATCCTGATACACAGGGAAACAACAGAAACTAATACAGTCTGTCTATACATGTACCAAGGGAGACAATATCCACAGTCTATCCTGGTACACAGGGAAACAACAGAAACAAATACAGTCTGTCTATACATGTACCAAGGGAGACAATATCCACAGTATACACTGGTACACAGGGAAACAACAGAAACAAAGACAGTCTGTCTATACATGTACCAAGGGAGACAATATCCACAGAAAATACAGGTACACTGGGAAAGAACAGAAACTAATACAGTCTGTCTATACAGGTACCAAGGGAGACAATATCCACAGTCTAGCCTGGTACACAGGGAAACAACAGAAACAAAGACAGTCTGTCTATACATGTACCAAGGGAGACAATATCCGCAGTCTATCCTGGTACACAGGGAAACAACAGAAAAAAATACAGTCTGTCTATACATGTACCAAGGGAGACAATATCCACAGAAAATACAGGTACACTGGGAAACAACAGAAACTAATACAGTCTGTCTATACATGTACCAAGGGAGACAATATCTACAGTCTATACAGGTACACAGGGAAACAACAGAAACTAATACAGTCTGTCTATACATGTACCAAGGGAGACAATATCCACAGTATACCCTGGTACACAGGGAAACAACACAAACAAATACAGTCTATCTATACATGTAATAATGGAGACAATATCCACAGTCTATCCTGGTACACAGGGAAATAACAGAAACAACAACAGTCTTAACATGTACCAAAGGAGACAATTTCTACAGTATATCCAGGTTCATAGGGAAATGACAGAAACAACAACAGTCTATACATGTACCAAAGGAGACAACATCAACAGTATATACAGGTACATAGGGAAACAACAGAAACAACAACAGTCCATACATGTACCAAGGGAGATAATTTCTACAGTATATCCAGGTTTATAGGGAAATGACAGAAACAACAACAGTACATACATGTACAAAGGGAGATAATTTCTATAGTATATCCAGGTTCATAGGGAAATGACAGAAACAACAACAGTCCATACATGTATCAAGGGAGACAATATCTACAGTATATACAGGTACATAAGGAAACAAGACATTCAGATTGATATGTCTCTCCTATGCCCCGCTTTGACCAACAATGCACATATCAGAGAAACTAACTTAAACTCAAAAACTTAATGTTGATGGAGATGATGACAAAGTCAATGGACCATGAAAGGTAGGCTGCATCCAGCATTTGATGCATGGGTTGAGATGTATTACCTAAGATACATCTATGGTCCAAGTTTTGTTGGTGTAGCACTTAGACTTACAGAGAAACTATCTTAAACGCAAAAACCCAATGTTGATGCCATCTCCGCTGTCGCCGGAAAAGCACACCTAAGTCTCGATTCCACTACCTGACTACCAAAGGAGACAACATCAACAGTAACTACACAGCGCAACAACAGAAACAACAACAGTCTAAACATGTAACAATGGAGACAATATCTATAGTATCTCCTGGTTCACAGGGAAACAACAGAAACAACAGTCTAAACATGTAATAGTGGAGACAATATCTATAGTACCTCCTGGTATACAGCGCAACAGCAGAAACAACACCAGTCTAAACATGTAATAGTGGAGACAGTATCTATAGTATCTCCTGGGACACAGCGCAACAACAGAAAAAACAACAGTCTAAACATGCAATAGTGGAGACAATATCTACAGTATCTCCTGGTACACAGCGCAACAACAGAAAAAACAACAGTCTAAACATGTAACAATGGAGACAATATCTATAGTGCCGCCTGGTACACAGCGCAACAACAGTCTAAACATGTAACAATGGAGACAATATCTATAGTGCCGCCTGGTACACAGCGCAACAACAGTCTAAACATGTAATAGTGGAGACAATATCTATAGTACCTCCTGGTACACAGCGCAACAGCAGAAACAACAACAGTCTAAACATGTAATAGTGGAGACAATATCTATAGTATCTCCTGGGACACAGCGCAACAACAGAAACAACAACAGTCTAAACATTTAATAATGGAGACAATATCTATAGTAAATCCTGGTACATAGGGAAACAACAAAAGCAACAACAGTCTTTACATGTAATAATGGAGACAATATCTATAGTAAATCCTGGTACACAGCGCAACAACAGAAACAACAACAGTCTAAACATGAAATAATGGAGACAATATCTATTGCATCTCCTGATACACAGCGCAACAACAGAAACAACAACAGCCTAAACATGTAATAATGGAGCCAATATCTATAGTATCTCCTAGTACATAGGGAAACAACAGAAACACCAACAGTCTAAACATGTAATAATGGAGCCAATATCTATAGTATCTCCTGGAACATAGGGAAACAACAAAAAAAACAACAGTCTTTACATGTAATAATGGAGACAATATCTATAGCATCTCCTGATACACAGCGCAACAACAGAAACAACAACAGTCTAAACATGTAATAATGGAGACAACATCTATAGTATCTCCTGGTACATACGGAAACAACAAAAACAACAACAGTCTTTAAATGTAATAATGGAGACAACATCTATAGTATCTCCTGTTTCACAGGAAAACAACAGAAACAACGGTCTAAACATGTAATAAGGGAGACAATATCTATAGCATCTCCTGATACACAGCGCAAAAACAGAAACAACAACAGGCTAAACATGTAATAATGGGGACAATATCTATAGTATCTCCTGATACATAGGGAAACAACAAAAAAAACAACAGTCTTTACATGCAATAGTGGAGACAATATCAATAGTATCTCCTGGTACATACGGAAACAACAAAAACAACAACAGTCTTTAAATGTAATAATGGAGACAACATCTATAGTATCTCCTGATACATAGGGAAACAACAGAAACAACAGTCGAAACATGTAATAATGGATAAAATATCTATAGTATCTCCTTGTTCATAGGGAAACAACAAAAACGACGAAAGTCTTTACATGTAATAATGTAGACAATATCTATAGCAGGGGTGTCACAATATGCCAAGAGTATATCACGATATATTGCAATACAGACTGAATATATTGCGATACGCATCCTGATATATTGTCATAGGAAGGATGTGCTCAGTAATATAATAAGTTGTTGTCAGAGTGTTATCAAACTAAATCATATACAATATGGATTACATAGATTAAAGATTTTTGTCAAACCAACCATCGATTACAAAATTTGAACTATTAAAAGCCTGCTTTCTATGCTTATTGGCATATCTGTTAGAATTTGTAGTAATTTGCAAAGTTAAAACACCAAAAACACACTGATACACAGGGAATCAACAGCAGTCTAGCAGAGTACGAAAGGAGACAATATCTACACTATATACATATTCACAGGGAAACAACAGAAACAGCAATAGTCATTCTCAAACTTTGGTGAGCTTTTATTCCAAGAAGATACCAGCCAAATATTGTGATTCTATGGCTTTTGATTATTCTGAAAAAGTTGTTTGATGTTTTTGACATATTTGACCCCTTTGACCATGAAAGAATGCCAAGGTCATTTTCATTTACAAACTTTGTTGTGCTTAATCTCAAGAAGCTACCATCTAAATATGAAGATTCAATACCTTTCAGTTTTTAAGAAGTCATTTGAAGTGTTTGACATATTTGACCCCTGTGATCTTGAAAGTAGGTGAAGGTCATTTTCGTTCCCAATCTTTGTCGGTCTCTTACCAACAAAATTTTCAGCCAAATATCATGACTCTAGGCTTGTCCATTATTCAGTAAAAGTCGTTTAAAGGAAAAGTTGATAGACACAGACGCCAGACATAAGCTCACTTGCCCTTCGGGCAGGTGAGCTAAAAGTCTATTGATGTCCCAAGGAGACAACAACAGTCAATACAATTACATAAAGAAACATAATCACTTCGTGCATGTCATGAGTACACCAACGGTTTATACATTACCAAGGGAGACAACAACAGTCAATACATAAACCTAGAGATACTCTAACACTATATACATGTACCTAAGGAGTCATCAACATTTTGTACATTACCAAGGGAGACAACAACAGTCAATATATAAACCTAGAGAGACCCTAACACTATATACATGTACCTAAGGAGACACCAATATTTGATATATTACCAAGGGAGACAACAACAGTCAATACATAAACCTAGAGAGACCCTAACACTATATACATGTACCTAAGGAGACACCAACATTTGATATATTACCAAGGGAGACAACAACAGTCAATACATAAACCTAGAGAGACCCTAACACTATATACATGTACCTAAGGAGACACCAATATTTGATATATTACCAAGGGAGACAACAACAGTCAATACATAAACCTAGAGAGACCCTAACACTATATACATGTACCTAAGGAGACACCAACATTTGATATATTACCAAGGGAGACAACAACAGTCAATACATAAACCTAGAGATACCCTAACACAATATACATGTACCTAAGGAGACACCAATATTTGATATATTACCAAGGGAGACAACAACAGACAATACATAAACCTAGAGAGACCCTAACACTATATACATGTACCTAAGGAGACACCAACATTTGATATATTACCAAGGGAGACAACAACAGTCAATACATAAACCTAGAGATACCCTAACACAATATACATGTACCTAAGGAGACACCAATATTTGATATATTACCAAGGGAGACAACAACAGACAATACATAAACCTAGAGAGACCTTAACACTATATACATGTACCTAAGGAGACACCAACATTTGATATATTACCAAGGGAGACGACAACAGTGAATACATAAACCTAGAGATACCCTAACACTATATACATGTACCTATGGCGACACCAACATTTGATATATTACCAAGGGAGACAACAACAGTCAATATATAAACCTAGAGAGACGCTAACACTATATACATGTACCTATGGAAACACCAACATTTGATATATTACCAAGGGAGACAACAACAGTCAATACATGAACCTAGAGAGACCCTAACACTATATACATGTACCAAAGAAGACAATTTCTACAGTATATCCAGGTTCATAGGGAAATGACAGAAACAACAACAGTCTATACATGTACAAAGGGAGATAATTTCTACAGTATATCCAGGTTCAGTCTATACATGTACCAAGGGAGATAATTTCTACAGTATATCCAGGTACATATATATATAGGGAAAAAACAGAAACAACAACAGTCCATACATGTATCAAGGGAGACAATATCTACAGTATATACAGGTACAAAGGGAAACAACAGAAACAACAACAGTCCATACATATACCAAGGGAGACACTATCTACAGTATATACAGGTACATAAGGAAACAAGACATTCAGATTGATATGTCTCTCCTATGCCCCGCTTTGACCATCAATGCACATATTGGAGAAACAAACTTAAACTCAAAAACTTAATGTTGATGGAGATGCTGACAAAGTCAATGGACCATGAAAGGTAGGCTGCATCCAGCATTTGATGCATGGGTTGAGATGTATTACCTAAGATGCATCTATGGTCCAAGTTTGGTTGGTGTAGCACTTAGACTTACAGAGAAACTATCTTAAACGCAAAAACCCAATGTTGATGCCATCTCCGATGTCGCCGGAAAAGCACACCTAAGTCTCGATTCCACTACCTGACTACCAAAGGAGACAACATCAACAGTAACTACACAGCGCAACAACAGAAACAACAACAGTCTTAACATGTAACAATGGAGACAATATCTATAGTATCTCCTGGTACATAGGGAAACAACAAAAACAACAACAGTCTTTACATGTAATAGTGGAGACAATATCTATAGCAGGGGTGTCACAATATGCCAAGAGTATATCACGATATATTGCAATACAGACTGAATATATTGCGATACGTATCCTGATATATTGTCATAGGAAGGATGTGCTCAATAATATAATAAGTTGTTGTCAGAGTGTTATCAAACTAAATCATATACAATATGGATTACATAGATTAAAGATTTTTGTCAAACCAACCATCGATTACAAAATTTGAACTATTAAAAGCCTGCTTTCTATGCTTATTGGCATATCTGTTAGAATTTGTAGTAATTTGCAAAGTTAAAACACCAAAAACACACTGATACACAGGGAATCAACAGCAGTCTAGCAGAGTACGAAAGGAGACAATATCTACACTATATACATATTCACAGGGAAACAACAGAAACAGCAATAGTCATTCTCAAACTTTGGTGAGCTTTTATTCCAAGAAGATACCAGCCAAATATTGTGATTCTATGGCTTTTGATTATTCTGAAAAAGTTGTTTGATGTTTTTGACATATTTGACCCCTTTGACCATGAAAGAATGCCAAGGTCATTTTCATTTACAAACTTTGTTGTGCTTAATCTCAAGAAGCTACCATCTAAATATGAAGATTCAATACCTTTCAGTTTTTAAGAAGTCATTTGAAGTGTTTGACATATTTGACCCCTGTGATCTTGAAAGTAGGGCGAGGTCATTTTCAAACTTTGTTGACTTCTATCCCATGAAACCACCACTCAAATATGAAGATTTCATACCTTTCAGTTCTTAAGTCGTTTGTAATGTTTAACACATTTGACCCCTGTGACCTTGAAAGTAGGTGAAGGTCATTTTCGTTCCCAATCTTTGTCGGTCTCTTACCAACAAATTTTTCAGCCAAATATCATGACTCTAGGCTTGTCCATTATTCAGTTAAAATCGTTTAAAGGAGAAGTTGATAGACACAGACGCCAGACATAAGCTCACTTGCCCTTCGGGCAGGTGAGCTAAAAGTCTATTGATGTCCCAAGGAGACAACAACAGTCAATACAATTACATAAAGAAACATAATCACTTCGTGCATGTCATGAGTACACCAACGGTTTATACATTACCAAGGGAGACAACAACAGTCAATACATAAACCTAGAGATACTCTAACACTATATACATGTACCTAAGGAGTCATCAACATTTTGTACATTACCAAGGGAGACAACAACAGTCAATATATAAACCTAGAGAGACCCTTACACTATATACATGTACCTAAGGAGACACCAATATTTGATATATTACCAAGGGAGACAACAACAGTCAATACATAAACCTAGAGATACCCTAACACTATATACATGTACCTAAGGAGACACCAATATTTGATATATTACCAAGGGAGACAACAACAGACAATACATAAACCTAGAGAGACGCTAACACTATATACATGTACCTAAGGAGACACCAACATTTGATATATTACCAAGGGAGACGACAACAGTGAATACATAAACCTAGAGATACCCTAACACTATAAACATGTACCTATGGAAACACCAACATTTGATATATTACCAAGGGAGACAACAACAGTCAATATATAAACCTAGAGAGACCCTAACATAATTAATATACATGTACCTAAGGAGGCACCATAATTTGATATATTACCAAGGGAGACAACAACAGTTTATATATAAACCTAGAGAGACCCTAACACTATATAAATGTACCTAAGGAGTCATCAACAGTTTGTACATTATCAAGGGAGACAACAACAGTTCATAAATTAACCTAGAGAGACCCTAACAATATACACATGTACCTAAGGAGGCACCGTAATTTGATATATTACCAAGGGAGACAACAACAGTTTATATATAAACCTAGAGAGACCCTAACACTATATACATGTACCTAAGGAGTCATCAACAGTTTGTACATTACCAAGGGAGACAACAACAGTCAATACATAAACCTAGAGAGACACCAAAAATACATACATGTCTCTAAGGAGACACAAAAAATTAATATATTACCAAAGGAGTATATACATATAACTTAAATTAGGAGACAACAACCAACTTTATATGTACCTAAATAGACAACAATAATCAACACAAGCACCCAAGGAGAAAACTGTTTGTACATTCAGGGAAATTTCTATTTGACTTCTGAAATCGCTAAATGTCAAGGGTCATTTAAAAACCATGGAGACAGTAACTGACTAAACCAGTACCTACAATATCAGTCTATACATATACCTAAAGAATCAGAATCGTACATGTACCTATCGCATCTGATTGTGTCTTTTCGGAACCTTATCCAATAAGAGGCCCAAAGGGCCTGTATCGCTCACCTGGATATCTAAGCAATCATGGCATAATATTCTCCAAATGAGATCCAAGGGAATATGTCAGACCCAAAGGCCAATTCTTGTAGCATATCTGTATTAGATTTTTCATGCCCAGCAATTTTATGCATGGTTATGGGGTAGGGATCTCAACTGTTTCCAAGCTGTGACTCAGAAACTAGGTCCCTAGGGTTGTGGCAAGACCCCAGGATCAATTATAATATCATGACTGCATTTGTCTCTTTTTGCCCAGCATGTGTATATATAGTTTTGGGGTGGGGATCTCAACTGTTTCAAGATTATGACCCAGGGGTTAAGTCTCCAATGGTGGGGCAGTTCCCAAGGCCATCCTGGAAGCATATGTGCATTCACCTCTTTATACTCAGCATTTGTATATATTGTTGTAGGGTGGGGATCTCAACTGTTTCCAAGCTGTGCCTAGGAAACTAGGTCCCTAGGGGTTTGGTCAGACCCCAGGGTCTATTCTAATATCATGACTGCATTCATATCTTTATGCCCAGCATTTGTATATATAGTTTTGGGGTGGGGATCTCAACCGTTTCAAAGTTATGTCCCTTTTGGCCCCGCCCCTCAGCACCCTGGGGGGTCAGCCCCACTATTTGTACAATTCTAAATCCCCACCACCTAGAGATGCTTCCAGTCAAATTTAGTTAAATTCCAGTCAGTGGTTAAGAAGAAGAAGTCATTTAAAGCAATTGTTGACGTACAGACGACGGACGGACGACGGACCCCACGGTATGGCATAAGCTCACCTTGGTCCTTCTGACCATGTGAGCTAATAAATAGCATTACCATCAGCTGGCCGCTTTCTTCTTTAGCCTTTTTCTCCTCCCTTTTCTTTTGTTCTTCCAGTGATACAAATTTTTCTGGTGCCACCCATACTGGCTCTGAAACATAAGTTTCTATACTGTCAGCAGTAAATATAAGGTATGTAATTCAGCACCAAAAGAACGACAGAAATTATTGTGAGGTAAGATAAGACATCTTACAACTAAAGAGAAATGAGTAGGTGCACATATTTTGTAAGCTTTTACACCTTTACCTTATGTTCAGAGAGAATATAACAATGTTTATAAGTAGATTCTGTGTACCCAGTAAGCTGTGCACCTTTACCTTATGATTAGAGAGAATATAACAATGTTTATAAGTAGATTCTGTGTACCCAGTAAGCTGTGCACCTTTACCTTATGATCAGAGAGAATATAACAATGTTTATAAGGAGATTGTGTGTACCCTGTGTGATGGTATGCCAGTAATAGGAGTAGCCCTCGGGAGATGTTGCCTCTAACCATTCACCGGCATCTTCAGGTGTAGATTCTTCTTCTTCTTCTTCTCCTTCAGATTTTTGTTCTTTCTCAAGTTCTTCCTTTCCTTCATTTTGTTTTTCTGAAATCATGATAACACGATTGTTGATTGTAGAACTAGAGTGTCTCTTCATACTTAGCTCTGTACTTCCATCTCCTTACTTCAGGTTGGAGGTAGATATATATCTTTATCAGTGTTCAGTTTATGCAGTGATCTGGGCATTCCTATTATAAAGCCTGTATACAAGATATCTCAACACAGATTAACTTTGTATTTACAATATTATAACGAGTGGTAATATCAAGTTCTCCGTCTTAGGTCATTGGTCAAGGTTAAAGGTCAACGGTCACACACAACCTATTTGACGGGGATGACTTAAGTCAAGGTAGGTTTACCTATTTCAAGCTTTAGTATGTCAAAGATGGTGTTATGGTAGAGTTTTCTGTTCTTAGTTAATGTTATGGTAGAGCTATCTGCTTTTAGTTGAAGCTTTGGTAAAGTTATCTACTTTTAATTGGTATAATAATAGAGCTGTTAGATGATGTCATGGCCTTTAGCTGATGATAAGGTACAGTAATATTCTCTGTTTGGTGTTAGGAGAGAGTTACTTACCTTTAGCTGCCTTTATCTTTGCACTGTACTGTGCTGCTAACTCTGGGTTCTCTGCGAGGTCTTTCTTAAAGGCCTCCAGTGCAGCCTGAGTAAATAATTAATGGACAGTAAAGGTAACTACACCTCAGGAAGACATGGGTAAACTCTAGCACCATAGGTAGACATTGGTAAACTGTAACACCTCAGGTAGACATGGGTAAACTCTAGCACCTCAGGAAGACATGGGTAAACTCTAGCACCGTAGGTAGACATTGGTAAACCTCAAGCACCTTTAATAGGTAGACATTGGTAAACTCAAGCACCTTTATGTAGAAATGAATAAACTTTAGCTTAAGCTAAAGAAGTCTTGGTAGATATGGGTAAGCTCTATCAGCCTCAGGTAGTATGATATTGGTAAGCTTTAGATGACTGGGTATATATGGGTAAGCTTTAAAAGCCTCAGATAAATATGGTTTAGATTTAGAAGACTTGGGTAGATATGGGTAGAGTGGCCTCAGGTAGTATGGGTAAGCTTTAAAAGACTTGTGTGATATGGGTAAGCTTTAGAAGACTTTGGTATATATGGATAAGCTTTAGAAGACTTTGGTATATATGGATAAGCTTTACTTTGGTAGATAGGTTTAAGCTTTAGACGACTCTGGTAGATATGGATAAGCTTTAGATGACTTGGGTAGATATGGGAAAGCTTTCAACACCTCAAATAGATATGGGTAAGCTTTAGATGACTGGGTATATATGGGTAAGCTTAAAAAGACTTGGGTAGATATTGGAAAGCTTTAGAAGTTTCAGATAGCTTTAGAAGACTTGGGTAGATAGGTTTAAGCTTTAGACGACTCTGGTATATATGGGTAAGCTTTAGATGACTGGGTATATGTGGGTAAGCTGTAGCAGACTTGGGTAGATATTGGAAAGCTTTCAACGCCTCAAATAGATATGGGTAAGCTTTAGAAGTTTCAGATAGCTGTAGAAGACTTGGATAGATAGGTTTAAGCTTTAGATGACTCTGGTAGATATGGGTAAGCTTTAGAAGCCTCAGGTAGATATGGGTAAGCTTTAGAAGACTGAGGTAGATATGGGTAAGCTTTAGAAGCCTGAGGTAGATATGGGTAAGCTTTAGAAGCCTGAGGTAGATATGGGTAAGCTTTAGAAGCCTGAGGTAGATATGGGTAAGCTTTAGACGACTGAGGTAGATATGGGTAAGCTTTAGAAGCCTGAGGTAGATATGGGTAAGCTTTAGAAGACTGAGGTAGATATGGGTAAGCTTTAGAAGCCTGAGGTAGATATGGGTAAGCTTTAGAAGCCTGAGGTAGATATGGGTAAGCTTTAGAAGCCTGAGGTAGATATGGGTAAGCTTTAGACGACTCTGGTAGATATGGGTAAGCTTTAGAAGCCTGAGGTAGATATGGGTAAGCTTTAGACGACTCTGGTAGATATGGGTAAGCTTTAGAAGCCTGAGGTAGATATGGGTAAGCTTTAGAAGCCTGAGGTAGAAATGGGTAAGCTTTAGAAGACTGAGGTAGATGTGGGTAAGCTTCAGTAGCCTGGGATACATATGGGTGATATAAGCACTAACATCCTCAGGCATAAATAGTGGCTATCTATAACAGCCTAAGGTTGATATGGCTTAGCCGTAGTAATGAGTTACAATCAACATAAAGGCAGCACTGATCCAAAGTATGTAGTTACTTTACAGATGGTTGTATAAAACACTTGCATTTATATTTCTTAGTAATTATAGAAATTAAAGTAATCTTTAACATGTAAATTCAAAACTAGTTTTATGAATGTTTATGAAAAATTCAAATAAGCAGAATAACAATTACTCATGATCAGTTATTGATATTAGTGTTGTTGATAAAGTGTGTTCACATTAATGTTTTCATTATATAAACATTTTACCAACAAATTTGATTATTTCTTTCCCTCTCCCCTTAACTTTTTCTGTTACAGAAAATATACCATCACCAATAAACAATACAATCTGCAGAAGCAGTTGAAGAAAACCCAGCAAACAGTATTAATAGACATCTCCGGCAACGGCAAATAGTGAAATAAGGAGTAACATAGAACAAGTCCAGCACCTCCTCCATCTTCCTGAAGTCTTCTGCTGCCTCTTCCTTTTTCTCAGCATCTTTGGTACTTTTCCTCCTCACCTACAAACAAAGTGTCAGCATGTCATGTATACATCACTAGGTTCACATATCTTCTGTTCTAATTAATCAGATACATGTATACATCATTTGTATATGTCTAATTCAAAGATAAGTGACAGCTGCTCAAATATACATATCAATACAATAATAACTGGGATGCAAATGATTTCATTGACCAGTGACCTTGTCAGTGACCAGTAACTTTGTCAGTGATCTAGTGACCTTGTCAGTGACCAGTAACTTTGTAAGTGATCTAGTGACCTTGTCAGTGACCAGTAACTTTGTCAGTGATCTGGTGACCTTGTCATTGACCAGTAACCTTGTCAGTGATCTGGTGACCTTGTCATTGACCAGTAACTTTGTCAGTTATCTGGTGACCCTGTCAGTGACCAAAAACTTTGTCGGTAATCTGGTGACCTTGCCATTGAACAGTTACTTTTTCAGTGATCTGTTGACCTTGTCATTGACCAGTAACTTTGTCAGTGATCTGGTGACCTTGTCATTGACCAGTAACTTTGTCAGTGATCTGGTGACCTTGTCAGTGACCAGTAACTTTGTCAGTGATCTTGTGACCTTGTCATTGACCAGTAACTTTGTCAGTGATCTGGTGACCTTGTCATTGACCAGTAACTTTGTCAGTGATCTGGTGACCTTGTTATTGACCAGTAACTTTGTCAGTGATCTGGTGACCTTGTTATTGACTAGTTACTTCATCAGTGATCTGGTGACCTTGTCAGCCTGTAAGTGACCAGTAACTTTGTCAGTGATCTGGTGACCTTGTCATAGACCAGTAACTTTGTCGGTGATGATCTGGTGACCTTGTCATTGACCCGTTACTTCATCAGTGATCTAGTGACCTTGTCATTGACCAGTTACTTCATCAGTGATCTGGTGACCTTGTCATAGACCAGTTACTTCATCAGTGATCTAGTGACCTTGTCATTGACCAGAAACTTTGTCAGTGATCTAGTGACATTTTTATTGAGAGATGACCTTTTCTGTGACTGATATATTGTTAACAGATGATATCAATAACTGCCCCATCTGACACCTACCTCATCAATTTTCCTTTTTACATTTTCTTGATGCTTTTTTCCTTTTTCATGAAAGTCAACACTCTAAATAAAAGGAAAGAAAATATATTTATGTTTCATCAAAAACAGTCAGTACAACATTACTATACAACATTAATTATCACTTTTTTTTTCCGTGTGTTGTATTAATACTGGTTTTCTATATACAATGTATGCTGTATCTGTACAGGTTTATTATCTATGTTGTATCTGTACTGGTTTATTATCTATGCTGTATCTGTACTGGTTTATTATTTTTGCTGTATCTGTACTGATTTATTATCTATGCTGTATCTGTACTGGTTTATTATCTATGCTGTATCAATACTTATGTATTATCTATGCTGTATATGTACAGGTTTATTATCTATGCTGTATATGTACAGGTTTATTATCTATGCTGTATCAATACTTGTGTATTATCTATGCTGTATCAATACTTGTTTATTATCTATGCTGTATCTGTACTGGTTCATTATCTATGCTGTATCTGTACTGGTTTATTATCTATGCTGTATATGTACTGGTTTATTATCTATGCTGTATCAATACTTGTGTATTATCTATGCTGTATCAATACTTGTTTATTATCTATGCTGTATCAATACTTGCGTATTATCTATGCTGTATCAATACCTGTTTATTATCTATGCTGTATCAATACTTGTTTATTATCTATGCTGTATATGTACAGGTTTGTTATCTATGAATACTTACTGATTTATTATCTAAGAATACTTACTGGTTTATTGTCTGTAATCCAGCATTTGCAGAAGTCACAAAACTTTTTTGGTTGTGATTTCCAATATGTGGCCCTGAAAGATGAAAACTCAATTTAAAAAATAAATCATGCTTAAAGAGTATTGGCAAATCATTTTATTTACCAGCAATTGTTTAAGACCAGAAGTGAGACCTAAATTAAGTTGTTTCAATTATGTATGTAGCGGAACTGGACTGGGTCGATCTTTTGTGACCAGATAGCTCAATTGGTAGAGCATCTGTCTAGAGTTTGGAGGGTCCTGGGATCGAACCCCAGTCTGGCCGTGCATTTTCCCTCTCCTGTTACATTTTGTTGGGTGCCAAATGTAACAGGAGAGGAAAAATGCACGGCCAGACCAGGGTTCGAAACCCGGACCCTCCGAACTCAAGACGGATGTTCTACCAATTGAGCTATCTGGTCGCCGACGATCAACTCGGTCCAGTTCCGTTACATGCAGTTATTCAATAGCACAATTTAAGACGTCCGATATGCATGAGAATACCTGGATTATAGATTACATTTACATTGTATACGTCGTAGTTACCAATAATGGCATGACAAGATGGGAGAGAGAGAATAGATTACATAAATAAACATATATTTCGTACAGGAGACAGAACATTTTTCTTCTTACAAACAATGGTCAACTCTCTAAACCTACCCATACAAGGAAGATATACATATACATATGGTGTCCTAGAAATAGCTAGGCTGCCAAATTGTTTTACAATTGCATGTACTTAGCAACATCCCTGGTAAGGTTGATATTTAAGGGTCAACATATAGACCTGGAGCTAGCTTATAGGGTTTTCAATCAGCCTATGTTTGGAGGTTTAATAGCAGTTAAGAGGTCAGTCTTGTCTGATGGTTAATGGTTGAGAGGTCAGTCCTGAGGGTAATAATTAATGTCCAAGAAGTCTGTCCTCTCTTTAGGTTAAGGGTTGTGAGATATGTTATCGGTTGAGAGTTCGGTTATGTCTTGTAGGTTAGAGTTGAGAGGTTTAACAGTTAAATGTCCTATCTTGAGACCGGGTTAGTGTTGACAACTCTGTCCTCTCTTGAGGTTAAGTTATGACATGTTTTCAGAAAAGGGTTGAGAGGCATATTGGGGAGGGGTGTCTTACTGTAAAAATACTGGAAGGTTATTCTATCGTACTATATTGGGTATTTTTCAATATGAGGCATCGGAGATGGGTATCTTATTGTGAATACAGTACTGTATGCTAAATGAAGATGGGCCGGTGGTAATGTAATGATGTGCTTTTGGTAGGAACCGGGCCGTTTATTTAATTTTGTGTTGAATTGGGATCTACCTCTATATTCATACTTCTAATTAACATGTCTTATTGTAGCGTTGATACGCACATTTTAGCCACACTCTTCTTCTAATTGTTGTCTTGGTACTGCTTCAGCTAGTGTAGCTTAATGAAAGAGAAACAACTCAAACACATGTCGGAAGTTTACAAAGCTGCGCATGCTCAGACAATGACATAATTTCGTGTGTCTCTAATCATGTTCGGCAATTCCGTTTTGTATACAAACGGAAACTCACGATTTTATCCGAAGGCTGCACGACTTACCTTTTATGGACCCTAATGTAATCCCGGCGTTGATTAGTCGATTTGCGACTTCCTTCAGATTATTGTAAAATATCGGCCAATGAAAGGCTCTGTAAGAAAATCGTATGAATGCATTGCGCATGCGGAATGAAGTGCACCTTTGTTGTCCCTGAAAATCTAGGCACCAGCGGAAATTTTGTTTCCACACGAATACGAAGGGGGCAAATTCTACGTTATTTCTGTGTCCTCGACTGGATATTTTATCGCGGTCTTCTAAAAAGATCATTGAATGGTTGTTCTATGAACCAAAATGGTAAGTATCTACGTCTGACATGCAGTAAGCGAGCTTGCAAGCGAATGTTTTGGTTGGTGGCTCTTGGGTCGTGGCACATGAAGTCTGTGTTTATATTTTGACAGGTTGTAATATCACATTTACTGAATTGAGATGTAAGGAACAATTTCTGTGTCGTGTTTATCGGTACTACACGTTGGTTCTTTCACGACATTCTTAAATAAAACTTATATCATATAAACAATAAGTTCAGGCATTTCAAGGCTGGAAGTTGGTCACGCGTCTCCGACATAAACATAACCTATTTTACATGTACAGTACATCGGACTGACCTATATTTGGAATCTACTTAACATTGCCTAGTTATGCGGTATTTCCAAACATTGAAGTCAAGTTTATCAAAATTTCGCAAAGTAATAAGACTATTGAAGCACCTACACATGTTACACACTATAGTTTGTGGTGATATAAACTGCATTCTACTTGGGTAAATTTCCCTTTTAATTACAATATGGTCACATTAGTAGCCTCTTTGATTTACTACATCATTTACTACAGGACCATCTCTAATAATTCAACCTATTCTACATAATTTCATGTGTTCATTTTGTATTTTTCAGGATCAGACTGATACAGGTAAGAATCAAGCAGGTTTTATGGCATGGGAATGAAAACCTTTTTTAATTATATTTGAATAGCATTGCTTAGTGTGAAATAAAAATTGCCATTGCAATTGTTCATTGACCATTTTGTGGGTTGGTTGTTTTATTGCAAACATTGAACATTTTCCTTAATCTTGAACAAATCTGAAATGTTTTCCAAACCTTCAAAGTGGCCTTTTTTCACCTCTGAAACCTCCAATAACTATGTCAATAGTATCGGTCAATATATAAGTTAAATTAAAAAAAAATGTTTGATTAACATGCAAGTAGTTGATGACAATGAGGTATTTGTGTAATGAAACCTGTTGTAAATTTGTCAGACTGGGGAGGATGGAGTGTACCTGGACAAGCAGATGGTGAGACGTTTCCCAAACAGGAGGACTCTAATCACAGCCTGGCAGATGCTCGCTCAGACTCTGTGTACGACAGCAGCAACATGGGGGTAAATATAACAACAGTATATGTATTATACACTTGTGTAATATGACAAATTGAACACATTGGTATCATTTGGTATATGATGATGACGACAACAAACATGGGGATAAATATGGGATTGTCAGCTTTCTCTATGACAACAATGTGGGGTAAGTAGATGGTTGTATCTATGACAACAGTAATAAGTGGTGAGATGGCTTGGTCAATTTATGGAAGCATTACTATGGAGGCTTACATCAACATTAGGGTAAGTGATAGGGTCAAACGTTAACAGAGTAGCATATCACCATTATTGATGTAACATCAGTTACACTGTTTGTGCTGATCTCATAGAGAAATGTCTATCAATAGAGATATCACAGCACAATATTTTCAAAGCATTTTCCTATAGAAACATTCTCTGTTAAATTATGAAAATATTTTACACTGTAGACCTGTTTTGTAGGGAGAAGATGACTACATGAGCAATCTCGGACTGTATGATGGCTACGACAGTTACAATGAAATGTCGGGCAGCTCATCATCTGATGATGGTGAAAATGAAAAACCTGGCTATGACAATTACAATTTCCAGTCCACAGGACAGCCTACACCCTTTAGATTCATCAATGGCAAGGATGGAATGGGTATGTAATCTAGCCAATGTTTGTATAACATAATGTAACAGTAAGTTGCTAAGAAAAGACATTTTTAGCTCACCTAGTCCGAAGGACCATGGTAAGCTTATGCTATAATGCAGCGTCCATCGTCAGTCCGTCATCTTTTCCTTTAAAACACTACTAGTCCTGAACGGCTAAGTAGATTTTGACTAAATTTGGTCTGGAGCATCCTTATAGACCAGGGGGACTCAATTTTGTATAAACGGTGGGTGAGGCCCCCTTGGGGTAGGGGGAAATGGGGGTAAAACCTTTAAAATATTTTTTCTTCCAAAGGGATTTTATCCTAATTTAGTCTGGAGCATCCTTGGGCCAAGGGGACTCAATTTTGTATAAACAGTGGATGTGGTTCCCCTGGGGGCAGAGACACTGGGCCGAATAGGGGGAATGGTGGTAAAACCTTTAAAATATTTCTTCTGTCGCATGGATTAAGGGATTTTATTCTAATTTAGTCTCAATAATCCTTGGACCAAGGGGGCTCAATTTTGTATAAATGGTGAGTGTGGCCCCCTGGGGGCAGAGGAGGGGGCCCAATAGGGCAAACATAGCAAATTCTTCGAATTCCTTCTTCTTCTGTAGGAATGACAGGATTTAGATTAAATTTGGTTTGAAGCACCCTTGGGTGAAGGGGAACCAATTTTATATAAATAGTAGGTCTGACCCCCTTTGGGAAGAGAGACGTGACCCAATAAGGGATATAGAGGAAAAGCTTTGTTATCCTTCTTCTTATGTTGGGATGAAGGTATTTTGATCAAATTTAAGGAGTAGTATCCTATTTGGAAGGGAAATCAATTTTGTGTACATGGTGGTTTTGAACCCCCTGGGGCCTGAGGGGTGGGGCCCAATGGGGAAACATAGCAAATTTTTCAAAATCCTTCTTCTGTAGGAATGACAGGGTTTTGATTAAATTTGGGATGAAGCACCCTTGGGTGAAGGAGACCTAATTCTGTATAGTTGGTCTGACCCCACTTTGGAGCAAAGGGGCGAGGCCCAATAGAGGAAACATAGCAAATTCTTTGAAATCCTCCTTTAGCTTTAGGAATGGCAGGATTTTGTCAATTGCATATAAATATAACCCCTGACTAACCATGTAATTAATACATGTACACTTCCAGTAACATCTGGCTATTCTTACTTCAATTTTGCTAACATTTCCAGGTGAGATATACAGGCCCTCTGGGCCTTTTGTTTAAACTTTCTTTACTGAATACGAGTAGAAATCTGTAGCATAATATTTTTTATGCTTAACTGGAAAGTAATATCTTTGATGACATTCACACAAAGTGTGCCTTTCACTTTAAGAACTGACTTATGTCTTTAATCTATAGCGACATGTGAGAGATGTGGAGCTGTTGGGATCAAACATGCATTCTACTCCAAGTCCAAGCGCTTCTGTAGTCTCTCCTGTTCAAGGAGCTTCGCTACCGCTCAGAGAGAAGGCAAACCTAGCGCTAAGGAATCTACAGCACCGCAGGTAACTCAATCTCATTGTACAGATAACTAGTCATTCCTGGATCACAATTATCTTCTTAACAACTTGTTTATTAAAAAGCTTAAGGTTATCAATCCTAGTTATTTTTCTGTTGGCAGATATATGATATCACTGGTAACTTTTTATTTATCTTTACTACAGAAAAAAATTGCTGGCAAGAAGCTGAATTCTCCAGGCAAACAAGCTACACAGCCTATCAAACAAATGTCCTGGCCAAAAACCGTCACCAGTCGTCCAGGTAAGCCAAAAACCGTCACCAGTCATCAAGGTAATTCATGGATTTAGGTTGTCAAAGTTGGTTTAAACTTCCTGTTGGTTTACTTGATTTAATATGTCAAATTTTGGTCACTTTATGAACACTGTTTTGCAATTTAAGACTAGCACTTGACGTCAGGAGACAAAATTAAATATTACCAATTATAGCATGCTACCAGTATTCCTAGAATATTGGTACACCTCTAATTTTTGAAAATCATATAAACTAATGGACTTTATGCAGCTACTCTTCTGTTTCAACAGTAGTTAAGACTAATTTAGATTTCCACCTTTTTGGCCTCTAGCATCACGAGTGAGTCCTTGAAGGATGACACAGCTAATGGTGCAGTGTCATTTATTTTTGGCATACTGTATCTATGACACCAAATTTTAAAGATGATGTAAATTGACAACGTCATATGTTTAGCCTTTCAGGACGTTCAGTACTTTGATTTATTATTATGTTGTTGTTTTTTGCATTGCAGGTGGAGTGAAAGGGTTTGATTGGGGTCCATACTTGTCTTCCACATCATCTGATGCAGCTTCCGTCAGCTGTTTTAAACATGTAAGACAGAATTGATAAACCACAAACACAAGTTTGATTAGCTTTTAATTGTTACTATGTATGCATTGACAGTCATCCAAACATTGTCAATGTTGTAACTAATGTCAAAGAGGATTGTTTGGTGTATTTCTATTTGGACTGTAGTATAACTATATTGTTCAACTAGTGAGGGCATCTTAATGTTGTATTGTCAGTATTGTATCTATTTTGGTGAACATGCAAGTCTGAATCCCTGACTTGTTCTGATCTGACATCAAAGATGGTTTAGTGAGAAGTGTGAACTATCTACTGTAACCCCTGTTAACTTATTTTCCTGTACAGTGCCCAATGTCTGACAACTGGCTCAACATCACTGTTGGGATGAAGGTGGAAATTCAAAACCATGAGTGTGACCTTCCAGAACACGCCTACTGGATAGCAACTGTAATAAAGATAGCAGGTAAACAGACCACAGCAACTTACTTCCTGTGTCTTGGAGATATGCCTGAAATAGATAATTTGGGGCATTTTTTTGTGTCCCAATAATAACATTTATTTTTTCCTTGTACCAACTATTTAAAAATAAACAATGATTTTTGATCCAACCAGGCCCAACTGCATAGTATCAATTATAAATGCCTCTCCCCTATATGTTTGTACCTGAAATAAGTCTTAAGAAAAAATTCTGACTTAGCAGGTGTATATTTTGTTAATAAATTATAGCATCTTCATCACTCTTATGTTTTTAATCACTGTTCCATTTGTCTCCATGATGATTTTATTCTACCATTATCAGTCAGTCATTGTTTTCCCTGCCTGTTTTATTAGTCCTCTCATGATAATTTTGTGCTAACAGTTTAAATAATTTAGACTGTTTGCTCACTGCTCATTGGTCCCTGTTTGATTTTGAGTATTGGCCATTCAATGTTTTCTCTGCTGACTGAAAATCTATCCTTTTGTAGGTTACAAATCTCTGATGAGGTTTGAGGGATTCGGCAATGACACTAGCTATGACTTCTGGATGAATCTGTGCACACAAGATGTTCACCCTGTTGGCTGGTGTGCTACCATAGGCAAGCCTCTAGTACCACCGAAATGTAAGTACCATATTACCACACTATGTAAGTACCATAGTACCACACTATGTAAGTACCATAGTACCACACTATGTAAGTACCATAGTACCACACTATGTAAGTACCATAGTACCACACTATGTAAGTACCATAGTACCACACTATGTAAGTACCATAGTACCACACTATGTAAGTACCATAGTACCACACTATGTAAGTACCATAGTACCACACTATGTAAGTACCATAGTACCACACTATGTAAGTACCATAGTACCACACTATGTAAGTACCATAGTACCACACTATGTAAGTACCATAGTACCACACTATGTAAGTACCATAGTACCACACTATGTAAGTACCATAGTACCACACTATGTAAGTACCATAGTACCACACTATGTAAGTACCATAGTACCACACTATGTAAGTACCATAGTACCACACTATGTAAGTACCATAGTACCACACTATGTAAGTACCATAGTACCACACTATGTAAGTACCATAGTACCACACTATGTAAGTACCATAGTACCACACTATGTAAGTACCATAGTACCACACTATGTAAGTACCATAGTACCACACTATGTAAGTACCATAGTACCACACTATGTAAGTACCATAGTACCACACTATGTAAGTACCATAGTACCACACTATGTAAGTACCATAGTACCACACTATGTAAGTACCATAGTACCACACTATGTAAGTACCATAGTACCACACTATGTAAGTACCATAGTACCACACTATGTAAGTACCATAGTACCACACTATGTAAGTACCATAGTACCACACTATGTAAGTACCATAGTACCACACTATGTAAGTACCATAGTACCACACTATGTAAGTACCATAGTACCACACTATGTAAGTACCATAGTACCACACTATGTAAGTACCATAGTACCACACTATGTAAGTACCATAGTACCACACTATGTAAGTACCATAGTACCACACTATGTAAGTACCATAGTACCACACTATGTAAGTACCATAGTACCACACTATGTAAGTACCATAGTACCACACTATGTAAGTACCATAGTACCACACTATGTAAGTACCATAGTACCACACTATGTAAGTACCATAGTACCACACTATGTAAGTACCATAGTACCACACTATGTAAGTACCATAGTACCACACTATGTAAGTACCATAGTACCACACTATGTAAGTACCATAGTACCACACTATGTAAGTACCATAGTACCACACTATGTAAGTACCATAGTACCACACTATGTAAGTACCATAGTACCGCACCATGTAAGTACCATAGTACAACACTATGTTAGTATCATCGACATATGTATGGTACTACATGTACCTATTTACTATAGGCAAGCCCCTAGTACCAACCAGTAAATACCAGCAAAGTGAAACCATCAAGACGTTTGAATTATATTGTTTGTGCCATTTTATCATTTGCAGTGCCATTTTAGATGTTTGGAGAAAAGTGTTGTGTTTTTCACTGTGGGAAATTCTGTGGAGTCTGGTACTGAATTAAAAAAAAAACATCTCCAAAAATTTGCGTAGTTAAACATGATTAAAGAAGTAGAAAGTAGCTTATTTATTGTATTGTAACTTGTAAAATACAACTACAATTGAGATTATAATGTTTGATAAAAGTGTTGAAAATTTAACAATAACTAACTTCAATAGCCTAATATGTACTTGTACTGATTGGTAAGAATGTTGATGTACATGTGATTGAGGGAGTGTTTGTATGCCACATCTACTTACAGCAATACAGCATAAGTATCTAGACTGGAAGGAATATCTGGTGAAGAGACTGACTGGCTCACGCACCCTACCCAGTAATTTCTACAATAAGGTAGGCTAACTTTTTGTATGACTTCCTAAATAGGAGTAATATCATGATAATGAAATCAGAAATATGCTTTTAGCAAATCTTATGACCTATCATGTTGTCTTATATATCGTGAGTAAAATGAATAGTACTGTTACAACGATTATATACAACAATCACATATTGCTTACATATTGTTTGTAGGTAGTGGAGAGCATTAGTAATCACCGATTCAAAAAAGGGGTTAATGTTGAGGTTGTGGATAAGATGTGTGTGTCGGCCATGAGGGTTGCTACAGTTGATGAAGTAATTGGAGGCCGTCTAAGACTACAATATGTGGACTCCAAGGTTAGTATTATACCAAAGTGTATTCCATTTAAACAAGAAGAAACATTTAAGACGTACACCATCGTCAGTTGGTGTAGGTATTGAATTACTTCTGTTGTTAGTCAATTTCACAAAATGTATCTTATGTCGCTTCTGGTTGTCACAAATTACAGCAAATAAATCGCTTCTGTCAGAGGTCCATGTTTGAAAAACCTAGAGTCCACTGTAGGGTAGATAATTCTTGATTGTAAGATACAAGTTTAAATATATTCAGTTCTTTCCTTTTTTCCCTTTCAATTTTGTATAGGATCAACATCAAAATGAAATATATGCTGAAATCTACCAAAACATCTCTTTAACATAAAACTGACAAGTGATATAAGTTTTTGTTCTGTAGGAGGAGAACGATGACTTTTGGTGTCATATGAGATCTCCCCTGGTGCATCCCATCACTTGGTCGCAAAGGTCTGGCCACAAACTCCATGCCATCCAGGGTAAGTGTCTGAACCTCTTGGATCCATTCCAAATGTCAATGCTGGTGAAACATATTTAAAAAAGTACTGAAATAAAATTCAAAGTCATGTTAACTGTTTGCATTATACATATGAAATGATAATATTAGCTGTACAAATTGCAGTATATAGTTGCTATTCAATATATTGTCTTCCACTGATAAATGAAAAGAAAACTTGACCAATGAGATAGGAGTATTTAATATGAACAGAAAGACAACATTATTTGTAAAGTTTTGGTATTGTTATAACACTCACTGTCTAACAGTTCTATGTACGTCTACAAACACTAGATATAACTCTGTTCACAAGTCGTACTTGCCTGCCTAATGAGATAAAAAAATATAAATATATAACTATGATGTGGTATGTCTGTTGTTTTACAGAGTATAAAAACGAGTGTCTCAACAAGATAATCACAGAGAACTACCATCCTACTGATGCTGTTCCAGACATGTTCCACAAGGTCAGGCTTCTTGAGATAATTGTCTGTTAAGCATGTATTAAAGCTTGTTCAAAGATGGTTTTAAACCAGCTGTCCCATTAGTGTGAGAGCTGGAAAATCTTACACTATTTGAAGATTATGATGTGTCCCTTTGTGTCAGTAGAATGGACTGTTGCTAAACCTTTACAAGATGGCTGATTGAATAAAAGAAAAAATCATTTTGGACAAACCCTTGATGAAAGGAATTGTTAATCTGCACCTATATTCTTGCGAAATGTATTTGTTGTATTCAGTGAGGAAAAAATAGCTATAGGCATTTATTGTTGAAAATCTCAAACTATAAACATATTAACAATTATTTTGATTTGACTGATGGCATTTGCAGATGATATGAAAAGGGTCATTCAAAAGTTAATACCTGTACCTATAAGCCTATAAAGGGCGTTTCGCTAATAACACATCCAAATTCAACATACACTATGGTTTTCTTCTATGGAAACAGAGATGACTTCCTTGCCAAAGATTATGTGAGGTTGTTGTAACAATGTTTTTTCTGTTGCCAGGTGAAGGAGCCCATGGGTGACCTGAAGTTCCAGGTTGGAATGAAATTAGAGGCCATTGATCCACTTAACCTGTCTGCTATCTGTGTAGCTACTGTCATGAAGGTGGGTTTTTTATAATTTGATTCCTATACCTGTAAGTTTATTGGTCAAATGGTGTCAAAACACATTTTTACAGAACAGTGGTGATATACTGAACCTGTGTACCTTGGTATGTGTATTCATGTGTATTTACCTGTGCTGTAGGTACAATATTTGATGCTGACAGCTGTGTTTGTAATTTACCTGTATTTATGTATTACCTTTCTATAGGCACTTTATTTATCTCGTTAAATTGTGTATTTACCTGTATTTGGGTGTAGTGACTTGTTTTCTGAGTTCTTTGTTGACATGAGTTGGTATTTACATGAATTGATGTATATTTACAAGCACAAACAAATTTAATCTAATAAAATATATAAAGCATATACAGGATATAAAATCCTTTGAAAGTCCACTTTTAATATAAAGATCTTTTAGCTGTGATGTAGAAACTATTTCCTGCTGTGTTTGTATACTAACTTGTATTATTGTATACTTACTTATTCTTTTATGTACTTAATTTAAGGAATACTTTTCTATTTTGATCTGGTTATGAGGTATTAACATCAGTTGAGTTGATATTGCATAAATGGCAAAGATAATTACGTCAGAACCTGCTCAAAATTGAAAAGTATTCCTTAAATATAAGGTGAATATTTAAATGTGTTTGTTTATCTATTTTGAAGGTATTGAAGAACAACTATCTGATGATTGGTATAGATGGCTCCATGGCCCAGAATGGCTCTGACTGGTTCTGTTATCATACATCCTCACCCTGTATCTTCCCTGTCGGCTTCTGTGAGATCAATGGACTGGACCTCACACCTCCACGAGGTAAATGTGACTACTGGTCTTTGTGTGTAGTGACTTGTGGACGATGTTTGACATGTGGACATTTACTAATCAATTGTGTATGACTTGTAAACTGGACCTATATGGGGCTGTATTTGGCTTGGGGAAATGTATGTTTGGTATATGGGTTGTGTGTGGTATGTGGACTGTATGTGTGTAACTTGTATACTATACTGGACTGGACTGTGTGGCTTGTGTACTCTCTGTGGCTTGTGATTGTACATATGAGCTGTGGATGGGATGTGATTTCTGGACTGTGTGAAATGGGTGTGACTTTATATGTATTCTCTGTGGCTTGTGAAATGTATATATATGTATGTTGTCATACTCGATATCCAAGGGTTATGCTCACTTTCGCTCTCTGCACCGCTGGAATATGTCATAGCAAAATCGAAGGCACGAAGATAGCCGTTTGATTGGTGTCGGGTAAAAAAACACCTGACCAATCGCTAGGCTGATACTTGTCCTTTAAAGGTTACGAAGGAAAGACGCCCGACTTCAAAGCTTGTGAATTTTTACTGTTACGTGACAGCGAGATTTTTTTGATGTACATCAAAGGATGAACGAGGTGGGGCTCACCGAGCCTTCAATTTTGCTATGACATATTCCAGGGGTGCAGAGAGTGAAAGTGAGCGTAACCCCTGGATATTGAGGATGGTGTGTTGTTGACTGGATGTGATTTTTAGATTGGGAGTGGACTAGGTGTGATTTATGGACTCTGACTTGTGGACTGAGAGTGACTTATGGTCTCTGACTTTTGGACTGGATGTGAATTGTGGACAGGGTGTGATTTTCACATCATGATCACTGTTTATTGACTGCTGTTTTTTGTTGTAGGCTACAAAGGCCAGTTTAAGTGGTTCGAGTATTTGAAGCAGTCCAAGTCAACTGCTGCTCCTGTCAAATTGTTTGATAAGGTAGGAAAGCTACAATTCCATAATGATTTTGGAGGGGATAAGGATCGAAGCCATCTTGCATTGCATATTGGTATTTTAAGTTATTTTTTTATCACCATATATCCTAAGAAGTACTTTTACGTAGTTAATAGGAAAACTCAATAAAAAGTCTCCCTTCATCTGTTTTTATGCCATGGTGCAGCGTCCATCTGTCCAGCGTCAACTTTTTACTTTAAACAACTTCTTCTAAATAACCAAGAGGCCCAGGCTGATGATTTTTGGGCAGTAGCATGCTGGGATGAAGGGCTACCAAGTTTATTCAAATGAATGACCTTGACCCACTTTCAAGGTCACAGGAGTTGAATATGTTAAAATCTTCAAACGACTTCTTCTGAAAAACTAAGACACCTAGGGTGATGATATTTGGCCAGTAACAGTAGTATGAAGGGCTACCAAGTTTGTTCAAACAAAAGATCTTCACCAATTTTCAAGGTCACAGGGGTCAAATATGTTTAAAACCTTTAAAAAAAACTTCTCAATAACCAAACAGCTTTGGATGATGATATTTGGCCATGAGCATGCTGGGATGAAGGGCTACCAAGTTTGTTCAAATAAATGACCTTGACCCACTTTCAAGTCACAGGGGTCAAATATGTTAAAAACCTTTAAACAACTTCATCTCAATAACCAAATGGCCTTGGATATTGATATTTGGCCAGTAACATGCTGGGATGAGGGGCTACCAAGTTTGTTTAAATAAATGACCTTGACCCACTTGCAAGGTCACAGGGGTCAGATGTCTTAAAATCTTTAAACAACGACTTTTCAATAACCAAAAGGCCCAGGGTACTGATATTGGGCCTGTAGCATGCTGGGATGAAGGACTACCAAGCTTGTTCAAATGAATGACCTTGACTTATTCAAGGTCACAGGGGTCAAATATGTTTAAAAACCTTTAAACGACTTCTTCTTGATAAGCAAAAGGCCAAGGGTAAGGATATTTTTCCAGAAGCATGCTGGGTTGGAAGACTATAAACTCTGATCAACCTAATGTCCTTGTTCGACATTTAAGGTCACAGGCGTCATATGTTTAAGTCGTAGGTTCTTATGAATCAAACACTGATATTCTGCTTGTTGCTGTATTTTAGTCCACTTTTAAGATTACAAGTGTGAGATTAATACCAGGTGAGCGATGCAGGCCCATTGGGCCTCTTGTTACACCTTACTATTCTTAGACTAGTAACTAGGTTAAGTTACAACCTCACATTGAAAGCTCTTGTCAAACACAGAAGTATGAAGTTTTGATCAAATGTTACCAAAAGATGTATTTACTATTGTCAGACATGGCTATCAAGCAAATATACTTTTATAGGAGAATGTAAGAGAAAACATAAAACTTGCATTGAACTAATGACGATCTTATGACAGTAGGCACCAAGATCTCTCTCAGATCTTTTGATTCTTTTATTACAGATTTTGTTCAAACTTTTAACAAAAGTCAAAAGTCAAGTATAGGAATAACCTTAAGTTTGTTTTTTATGTTTCTATGGTCAAAATCAAGAGTTGTTATAGAAACTTATCACTTAATTCAGTGACATCTCTCATGCACTTCAATTCTTTACAAATATTTCAGGGTTCCATTGTCAAGACCGTTATTATATTTTGGATTTTTTTCTATCGAAAAATTACCGGGGACTCTAAATTTATGTGGGAGCGAGGGCATTCATGTCTTGCAGACATTGTCTTCTTTTCTCGCCAATTTAAGTAGTGCAGTTTATCCACACATTTCAGTCTTTGAGAACATTTTTACCTTGTCAGCAAGAATTAACAGAACTACTTGGTTATCAGAATAATTTACTAGGATCTAACACTGCATTTTTATTTCAGGAAATACCAAAGCATGGTTTTAAACCTAGTCATAAAGTAGAGGCAGTTGATCTGATGGAGCCCAGGTATGCACATGTAACCTAACCCTTCACCTCTATATCCAATCTTCTCTGACATCTGATTTCATTTTCTGGCAATTCTTAGATTCAAATATGGCTGTCATACAGTCACAATCTTTCTAGTACAGCGGTATACAGCCCCCAAACTACAAAAACTGAATTTGATGTGCACTGTACCACAAATCCTTCTTTCATGTTAGGAATATTCTTTGATTACAATTTACATAAATGTCTTTCATGACCTGTTAGTACAGCAAATCAATAAGAACTGTTATTCTAGACAGCAGACAGATAAGGGGTTTTTATGTGACCTGCTTTACCTGACAGCAGGAAGACAGGGATTGTCATGTGACCTGTCATGTGACCTGCCAGTACCATACAGAGAGATAAAATTAACATTTGCTCGATAAGTATCAGACGATAGAGAAATGGAAATGTCATTGACTATTGCGGTTTATGACAGAAGTCAAAGTAATAAATGTTTATTTTACAATTGTAGACTTATCTGTGTGGCAACTGTCAGTAAGGTGGTGGGCCGACTGCTACGTATCCACTTTGATGGCTGGGAGAATGAGTATGATCAATGGGTAGACAGTGAATCTCCTGACCTGTACCCTGCAGGCTGGTGTGAGGTCATGAACTATGGCCTGGAAGGACCAAGAGTGAAAGGTTGGTAATATAGTAAAACAGAAAGGGTGATACATAATAAGGATGTCACAAAGTGATGATTTGTATAATTAATATGTTATAATAAATTTGTTTCATAGTGATTTGATAAAGTATCAGTGATGGAAGTTGGGGGGGGGGTTTGGAGGAGGATTTCATGACCTGCATTAATTTTGTCCTAAATATATTTTATATGTTTTTATTTTGCTGTGTGTACTGTAGTTGAACCTCCCGCACCAATACCTCCAGCACCAAAGTCAAACAAAACCCCAGACAGTCACTCCAAAAAGCGCAAAGGCAAGACGCAAATCTACAAGGGACCGCGCAAAAGTAAGTCCACAAGTTAGTGTCATTTTACTCACTCTTTTCATATTCTGCTTGAAATGTATGAATTGTATGCTTTGATACTGCATAATATAACAGTGCAAACACAGTACTGTACTCAGTAACACTATATTACACATAGCAACACCATATCTAACAGGGTAACACCATAAACACACCAACACCATACCACACACAGTAACAACTTAAACACATACAATTTTACCATGCCATGCACACTAACATCACATCACGAACACTTCGTGCACCATAAACACATGAACTCCACATCACACACACTAACACCCTAAGCACACATTAACACTATACCATATCATACACACTGACACCATACCACACAGCGCTAACACCATACCACACATCACAAACACCATACCACACATCGCTAATACCACACTACACACCACAAACACCAAACCACACATCACAAACACCATACCACACACCACTAACTCCACAACACACACACTAACACCCTAAGCACGCATTAACACTATACCATATCATATACACTGACACCATACCACACACCATACCATACACCATTAACACCATACAACACATCACTAACACCATAGCACACACCATAACATACACCATTAACACCATACCACACACCATTAACATACCACACATCACTAACCCCATATCACATAACATACACCACTAACACCATACAACACACCACAAACACCATACCACACTCCACTAACTCCACATCACACACACTAACACTCTAAGCACACATTAACACTGTACCATATCATACACACTGACACCATGCCACACAGCGCTAACACCATACCACACATCACTAACACCATACCACACACCATAACATACACCATTAACACCATACCACACATCACTAACACCATATCACATAACATACACCACTAACACCATACCACACACCTAACACAATACCACACATCGCTAATACCACACCACACACCACTAACACCATACCACACATCACTAACACCACACCTCACACCATTAACACCATACTACACAACACTAACACCATACCACACATCACTAACACCATACCTGCATCACTAACACCATACCACACACCGAACACAATACCACACACTTAACACAATACCACACAGTGCTAACACCATACCACACATCACTTACACCATACCACACACCTAACACAATACCACACACCTAACACAATACCACACAGTGCTAACACCATACCAAACATCACTAACACCATACCACACACCACTAACACCATACCACACAGTGCTAACACCATACCACACATCACTAACACCATACGACACAGCGCTAACACCATACCACACATCACTAACACCATATCACATAACATACACCACTAACACCATACCACACACCTAACACAATACCACACGTCGCTAATACCACACCACACACCACTAACACCATACCACACATCACTAACACCATACCTCACACCATTAACACCATACTACACAACACTAACACCATACCACACATCACTAACACCATACCCGCAGCAGTAACACCATACCACACACCTAACACAATACGACACAGTGCTAACACCATACCAAACATCACTAACACCATACCAAACATCACTAACACCATACCACACATCACTAACACCATACCACACACCACTAACACCATACCACACACCACTAACACCATACCACACACCACTAACACCATACCACACACCACTAACACCATACCACACATCACTAACACCATACCACACACCATTAACACCATACCACACATCACTAACACCATACCACACACCTAACACAATACCACACAGTGCTAACACCATACCACACATCACAAACACCATACCACACACCACTAACACCATACCACACATCACTAACACCATACCACACATCACAAACACCATACCACACACCATTAACACAATACCACACATCACTAACACCATACCACACATCACTTACACCATACCACACACCTAACACAATACCACACAGAGCTAACACCATACCACACATCACAAACACCATACCACACACCATTAACACCATACCACACATCACTAACCCCATACCACACACCTAACACAATACCACACAGCGCTAACACCATACCACACATCACAAACCCCATACCACACACCACTAACACCATACCACACACCACTAACCCCATACCACACACCATTAACACCATACCACACATCACTAACCCCATACCACACACCTAACACAATACCACACAGAGCTAACACCATACCACACATCACAAACACCATACCAAACACCACTAACACCATACCACACATCACTAATACCATACCACACATCACTAACACCATAACACACACCACTAACACCATACCACACATCACAAACACCATACCACACCCACACATCACTAACACCATAACACACACCACTAACCCCATACCACACATCACTAACACCATACCACACATCACAAACACCATACCCCACACCACTAACACCATACCACACATCACTAACCCCATACCACACACCTAACACAATACCACACAGCGCTAACACCATACCACACATCACAAACCCCATACCACACACCCCTAACCCCATACCACACACCACTAACACCATCCCACACCCCTAACACAATACCACACAGTGCTAACACCATACCACACATCACAAACCCCATACCACACACCACTAACACCATACCACACACACCACTAACACCATACCACACATCACTAACACCATACCACACATCACTTACACCATACCACACACCTAACACAATACCACACGTCGCTAACACCATACCTCACACCATTAACACCATACCACACACCATTAACAGCATACCTGACACCATATCACACACCACTAGCACCATATATAGAATTCCACACAAAATAACACCATACCATACACAGTAACACTATACCATACAGTAACACCCTGACATATTTATTAATTCTATACAACACTCTAATCACTGTTTTGTTTACCTGAATATAATTGTAGTTTAAAAGTGGATAAACCCTGCGTAAGTAATTATATATTTTCATCAAGATTGGATAAGATGTTTTATCATCGCTTCATTTGGTCATTAGCCAAGTAGCTTCTCTTTACTTAGAGATATGAACTGAAATACTTGTATTATAGAGAGGAAGCCTAAACTGATCCCAGGCAGTACCATGCTGGACCTTCACAGAGATCTACAGAACAACGACAGAGCCCAGGGGTTCTTGTCCTTCGGCAGCCGTACCCGGTCTGCACACTCCGATGCTAGTACACTGCCACCCTTAGATGAGGGGCGTACAGGCCCTGTCAAAGGTTAGTATAAACAATTTGTGTCAAAGGTTAGTATAGACAATTGGTGTCAAAGGTTAGTATAAAATAGCTGTGTCAAAGGTTAATATAAACAGATTGTGTGAAAGGTCAAAACCTGGTATAAAATTATCATATCAAAGGCCTGTTTAAACAGACCATGTCAAATGTCATATTCAGTAAATTTGTATAATTGGTTGTATCATAGGGCAATTTGAGAGTCATGTACAATATGACATCAGTTGTGAACTCAAAGGTAAAGAAGATTTACTTCTTCAATTTTACTGATATGTGAGCTATTACATGTATGAAAAATAGTTTGTATAGAGTTTAATTGGTTTACAGTAAAGCAGGAGGTAGACGACAGCGGGGCTGTGGATGGTCCACCCACATTAAGCCCTCATGCCCCTGGGGGAGCTGCCATTGAGACCATCAAGTCGGAGCCTATGGACTATACGCCTGCCCCTACCACTGGTCTGGCCTTCACCAAGACTGCTCTGTCTAATCTCCTTTTGTCTAAGTCACCACTCAGGGGCTCGTCCTCAGACCTGGCCATGGTCATTAACTCTGCCCAATACAACCAAGTCACCTACTCTGACCCTGGTAAGGCTGGGTCATCAGCAACAGTGTCATTAAACAGACAGAAAACAGTGTCCCCCTCCGCATGGACTGTTGGGGATGTAAACCACTTTCTGAGGGATCAGGATTGTGCTGCACAGTGTGACAGCTTCACCAAGTTGGTAAGAAACACTGACTTGAAGACTAGGTCATATGTATGCTTTAAGACTTGAGGAAAAGGCTTATAGACTAGATAAAAGGTGTGTTTTTAGAACCAGGTTACAAGGGTTCATAAATTATGTTGTGTATATAGTTAAACTTTAAGGAACAAGGGCTTTTACAATAGGGAACATGTATTCTTACATATTAGAGAACACAGGCTTATAGACAAGGGAACATGTATGCTTACAGACTAGAGAATACTTGCCTTATAGACAAGGGAACATGCATGTATGCTTACAGACTGCAGAACACAGGCTTATAGACTAGATAATGGGTGTACTTTACAAAAGGTAAGGTTTATAGACCAGGGAAGGTGTTGGACAAGGAGTAGGTAACGGAGTTGGAAATATCTGACTTACTGTCAGATTTAGACCAGGTAAGAAAGGGCTTACTATTGAACACAGTATTTAGTATTTTGGCTGACAGACTGAAGTCCAAACTTTTATACTAATGAGCATATTAAGGACTAGTTAACAAAGGCTTACATGTATACTAAGGTATATTTTAAGGGCTCAAAACGTTTTGCCTTATCATGGAATAAATTTAGGACTCGGACAAATTCAAGCGATTTATAATACCAAAAGTATTGAGGATTCACAGACTTAGGTAACACAGGTTCTTTTATAAAGTGCTGAGGCTAGATTACATGTTCACATGGACTAAGATGTTGCATGAAACTCCATTGCTCATATATTTACCTGCTCTATCAGAACATGAACGTTTGGTGCAGGTTAACTTCATTTTTCATACCATCGATAGTAAGCGAAACTTTTTTTTGAAACTAGCAAACTTTTTTTACCAGTTTTATAACTCTTTCATCTTTATTTCAGAACATTGATGGAAAGAAACTTCTGGAGTTGACACGAGAACAGATTGTTAGTTTGACTGGAATGAAAGTTGGTGCTTCACTCAAAATCTACGACCTTATTCAAAACTTAAAACATTCACCAGGAATCACTTCATCATAGCAAAATTAATTTGTGGCAAGCCTGTCAAGGTCCATTGTCTTGTTACAACTGTCGGAGAAAAATTAACACTTCCACGAGACATGTGCATGTCTTGAAAAAAAAACATACAACAAACCCACGCAAGTATGGACAGATATAACAAAGTTGTAAAAGTACAGCCAGCTACAGCAAACATGTACCAGTATGGACCCATACATTAAACCTGTACAAGTCTGAAAACCTACAACAAATCTAAATTGGACACCTACATAAACCTGTGCAAATATGGATACTTGTGTCTATCACTCTTGCAGGTCCGCTGCTCGGTTGTGTACCTGTTATTGCCTTTTGTCCATAATCAGTATCCTCATTTTCGTGATTTAGTTAGAGTTGTATACCCTTTGGTATAAACTAGACCCGAGTGCAATTTCTTCTTTCTTCAGTAGACAATGCAAGAATATGAATGTCCAGATAAGCTTCATAGGTTACAGGACAGGTGTGAAGGATCCTAGCGCAGTGTATAATTTAGCATATATATTTCAGAAATTAAGGATTTTGAATGTGTTGGTAGTTTTGTAAATTTGTCTCGGTTGCATATGTGTTATTGATACAATACCTTGTCCTGAAAAGTTCTTTAGAAATCGGATGAAATATCCCAAAATACAGCTCGATACAATGTTGTTGTCCATCATGGGAAAAGTTGTCATCATTATTGGTTATATAACTATCCGTTGAAATGTGAACATGTACTTACAACTGTAATATTTTTATAAGACATGTTTCTACAAAAATTTACTTCTGTGCAGTGTTCATTTAGCTTCTTTCAGAATTAGTAAGGTCCTTATTATTACCAAGATCTGCTTGGTAAGAAATATTGCAAAGATCTACTTGGTAAAAAATATTTTTAAGATCTACTTGGTAAAGATTATGTTGTTTTAAACCAGGATCTCGCCAGTGCTTTTTGCTTTTATTATTTGCAAAAATAATAAAGTCACAGTGAATGCATGACTATATGACTGTACAATTTTGTAAATGTTTTAAGAACTAGTCTTAACACTTTTAAGTTATGGACACTTTTAATCAATTGTTGTCAGGTTTATTTAATGTATTTTGATGTTAGGATTGGTCAATAATTTGTTAATACAGAATAGAAAAATGTGGAGACATGATCTACAAGTGTAGAGAATTAAATGTGAAATTGCAATAGTTCAAAGATATGTATTGATGCATAAAATGTTGTACAGTATTGTTGCCTGAAGGCCAGTGCTAACCGTTACTCAAGTTTAACCATTTGTGAACATACATTTAATTACTGTAGTCATCCTACAGGGTAAGACCGGTGAGAAATATGATATTTAAGCAGGTAACACCTCTGTTAATGCATTTATCCACATGTCAACATTGTGAATCTGCTTTATTATATAAATTTCATCATATATTGTAACCTTTGTCGTGTGTCAACCAATGCCACAGCAGAGGTCCCTTCAATGACATTGTTAACTAACACAGGCCACTGTTATAAAGGACATTATAGAATCACTACGGTCATTAGTTCACAAGTCCATAAATCTTGTCCTAGTTCCTTGTTAGATGCCATTTATATTGAATGAAATAATGGAAATATAATATATGGTGTTGTTGTTTTTTTGGTAAAAAACTTCTTATTTCAGTTGATTTGTGGAGGCATTTTATTTAGAACTGAAGTTGGATGGTGATGGCAGGACTTCAATATGTCTGAAAGTGAGTGGACACCCTGTAATAATAATAATATATATGCCTAGTCTTCAAGCCTATAGACCCATGATATTTTGTACGTTACACAGTATTGTTATCCCCCGCTTTTCACCGAAAGCTGCGTTTCGTTTCCGTGCAATAACAAGTGTTAACCAATTTTCTTCAAACTTGGTCACAGGGTTAAATGCCTTAAGGGCTCGGCCAAATTTGACGACCACTCTAATTGGACTCCATTTGGCAGAGTAATGGCCCCTTGATTAACAAAAAACATCATTATTTGCAGTTTCCGCTTTATAACTAGAGCAAATATTAGCCAAATTCCTTCAAACTTGATAACAATGTTTGTGTTCCTCTGTCTTTCCATCCATCTTTGGCACTCTTTGGTTTTTCGTGTGATAAATGCTGTGGATATTGTTCAGATGTTTCAACCCATTCCGTATTCACATCCAACTCCTGCTAGGTTTGCCAACCGATGTGATTTGTGCATATTTACGGTTAATCAATCAGGTATAGTGCTGCTTTTTTTTCTTCAAGTTTCAAGCTATACATTATGTCTCAACAGCACGATACTCGCATGGTTAAACCTAACCTCAATAATGTTAACCTACAATATGTTCTGCAAGCGGGGGATATAAATTCCATGAATTTGCTTGTTTTTAACAATGATGTCAATAATATATGGAGGAAGGGGTGCATTTCTTAAAATCTGTAGTTACAATTCAGTATCCACATCTGGATGAAATGTTGTTTAAATTTATCGTTTAATAATAATCATAATTTGAGGTTCTTATACATGTATACCGCTTTTTCACATCCTAGATCGTCACATAGCGGTTTACAAATTATTATCCATGGTTACTGGGCCTTAGCAACCAGGAAATATCTTTCTCAACTCCCTGGGGAACATACATGCTGGTGCTGCAATTTAGGCGCTCACAGCTAGCAATCTACAATTCCTACACTGCCCAACCACATACTCGTTTACAGCGCTGAGTAGACTGGAACAAGCGGAGTATAATATCTTGTTCAAAGATGCAACACAGTGCCATGAGAGGACTCAAACCTGTGACCCTTCTATAATATTTTATTAAGCCCTACCATTAGACTACTCTGCCTAGATTTGCATTGATGCCTTTTTGGTCAACTTTATCAGGCCTATACATGCGACAGTAAATTTGACCAAAGCTTCTTGGAAACAAAGCTGAAAACTTCAAAGGAATACCAGAACAAGCCAATTACTTTGCCATCATGCACAGATTCTGCAACTGTGACAATGACCTTCAGCTAGACTCAAGTTTGCTGTCAAGAGATAATGAAATTGAGTTCAAACTTGGTAACTTCAGTTTTAACCCTGAAGAAGTTATATTTTAAATTTCCATCATGTTGAAGCTGACCTTGACCTCGAGTGTGACCTTGCCCTTGGGTGTATGACCTTGACTTTAACCTGGTTTCCAGAAATTTATGTCAGGAATACTTGTGTGAAGTTTCACAAATAGGATGACATCAATATAACCTCCATACGAGACGTAATTCCAGTTGTGTTATTGTTTAGATTGCAGCATACTCGGATATTATATAGCAATATTTTCTCATTTAACCATGCATCAAACACGAGCATGGTACTAGCATTGTGTAAACTAGGTATTCAAGATGTTGTGGGAATCATATAATTTGCTTATTTTTTGTTGACAACTTGTATCAGTCACTGGCTACAGTTCACCAGACATTATTCCTTAAAATAGAATCATTCTTTCAAAAAATTAGTCTTGTATCTGAAACAAATGTATGCCAACACAAAAAGTATTGAACTGCCGAGGTATAACACGGCCTAGGTAAGCATTACAAGGGCTTTTGTGTACCTTTATATACAAAAGTAGTCAAGGACAGAGAAACCATTGAATTATTATTGCAATCAATAATCTCTGACAATATTACAGATTATATGTTTTATGCAACAAGATTCCAGAACGATCTGCAATAACATACTTGAAACTGTCAAAGTCTACCATGGCTTCTGGCTATCTTATTTTCCGTATCTGTCTCAAAATGATATCAACATGAAATATGAGAAAGATCTGTCAAGTACTTTTGAGAAATAGTGATAACAAATTTGAACAGTCTAAATCCAACATATATGGCTGCCATCTTCTTTCTTCAATCAGTCTCCAAAGGTAACATGCACAACTATCAAATTTTAGAAACATCTGTCAAGTACTCCTCTAAAGAAAGTGATTACTAAAATTGTTTAAGGATGGGTAATAGGATCACGGCCCGTCTTCTGCGGAAGGTGGGCAAAAAAGTAAAACATCTAGATCTGACATCAAATAAACTAACCACATTGGTAGATCTTAACTTTTTTGTAAAACGTTTTGCAATAAAGGTGCCATGTTGCATGAATGGTATTGTGAGGAAACTACAAATAAATTACACTTATACTTATGTTCCTGCTACTGCCACAAGAAGGGCACACAAAAGTAATTTAAGTTTTGGACTTGACAGGAAGGTCAAGAAGGACTAGACACATTATTTACATGTCAAAGATAGAACCGAGTAACGGGAACAAATACTTTTTTTTTTCAAATTTGTCATCACATGGCCTGTTGAAAATTTGTTAAAACTGGGTACCATATGTCACGTGACCAGGATAGGTTGATGGGTACCACATATCACCTGACCTGGATAGGTTGATGGGTACCACATGTTACATGACCAGGATAGGTTGATGGGTACCACATGTTACATGACCAGGATAGGTTGATGAGTACCACATGTCACTTGACCAGGATAGGTTGATGGGTACCACATGTTACATGACCAGGATAGGTTGATGGGTACCACATGTTACATGACCAGGATAGGTTGATGGGTACCACATGTCACCTGACCAGGATAGGTTGATGTGTACCACATGTCACATGACCAGAATAGGTTGATGTGTACCACAGACCACCTGACCAGGATAGGTTGATGGGTACATGTCATGTGACCAGGATAGGTAGATGAGTACCACATGTCACCTGACCAGGATAGGTTGATGAGTACCACATGTCACTTGACCAGGATAGGTTGATGAGCACATGACCAGGATAGGTTGATGAGTACCACATGTCACATGACCTGGATAGGTTGATGCGTATCACAGGTCGCCTGGCCATGATAAGTTGATGGGTACCACATGTCACATGACCAGGATAGGTTGATGGGTACCACAGGTCCCCATGACAAGGATAGGTTGATGGGTACCACATGTCACATGACCAGGATAGGTTGATGAGTACCACAGGTCGCCTGACCAGGATAGGTTGATGAGTACCACATGTTACCCGACCTGGATAGGTTGATGCGTACCACAGGTCGCCTGGCCATGATAAGTTGATGAGTACCACATGTGACATGACCAGGATAGATTGATGAGTACCACATGTCACGTGACCAGGATAGGTTGATGAGTACCACAGATCACCTTACCTGGATAGGTTGATGAGTACCACATGTCACCTGATCAGGATAAATTGATGAGTACCACATGTCACATGACCAGGATAGGTTGATGAGTACCTCATGTCACGTGACCAGGATAGGTTGATGAGTACCACATGTCACATGACCAGGATAGGTTGATGGGTACCACATGTCACATGACCAGGATAGGTTGATGAGTACCACATGTCACTTGACCTGGATAGGTTCATGTGTACCACAGGTCGCCTGACCAGGATAGGTTGATGGGTACCACATGTCGCATGACCAGGATAGGTTGATGAGTACCACGTCACATGACCAGGGTAGGTTGATGAGTACCACATGTCACATGACCAGGATAGGTTGATGTGTACCACAGGTCGCCTGACCAGGATAGGTTGATGGGTACCACATGTCACGTGACCAGGATAGGTTGATGAGAACCACAGGTCACGCGACCAGGATAGGTTGATGTGTACCACATGTCACATGACCAGAATAGGTTGATGTGTACCACAGACAACCTGACCAGGATAGGTTGATGGGTACATGTCATGTGACCAGGATAGGTAGATGGGTACCACATGTTATCTGACCAGGATAGGTTAATGGACCATATATATATACCACAGGTCACCTGACCAGAATAGGTTGATGGACCAAGTATATATATATACGTACCACAGGTGACTTGACCAGGAGTGTATGTTGATTGATAGCCTACCACAGATCAACAGACCACTGGGACAAGGACAGGTGGTTATGTACCTCTAAGCACACATTCATGAAACATAATTCTCATCCTCAAACATGGATTTCGTGCCCAAACCAACTTTCTTGTTATTTGCTCGACTTTAACAACAGTAAAAATGTTATGTGTGAACAGCATTTGGCTTTATGTCTCTTCATGATCAATGTTCATAGACAGAAAGTCAATTTTCATTCATTTATCAGGTCAAAAATTAAAGAATTTGGCTTTAGCACAGAATTTGAGTACAAGAATGGCATTCATGAATTCAAGCCCAGGAGTGGTAGACAGGTGCTTCTGATCACCTACCCAAGAGAATAGGTTGACTAATGACTTTTTTGTTCATTGATGTATACTATACCAAGTTAAACATCAGATATGTTTTACGTACATACTTCGATGATCTACAACATTTCCATGCCCTTTAATAAAGGGCTGTTGCCTACATCAAAACCGCCACCCACAAAAGATGAAAAGATCAACATCAAAAATTGTGAAAACAGGAAACTATGTACAACGACATGTTTATTTACCAATATTTATGGGATGAATGTCAATGAATGAATGAATAAAAATGTTTTGACAAACGCACATATACACTCGACTTGACCTAGTTTGTGGACATTACAAATAACATGAAAGTTTGTGTGGGGCCGGTATCTGGTGCCCACCACCTCCACTCGCCCGACGTTTTTAAACCGAAAGTCACAATCTTTGCTCATTTTCTGGAGTGTGTTCACACCAAACAACACAATCGGCACAAAGGACGCCGAGCTCGGAGGTAACCTATCTTTGACAACGTGCAAGTTCTCCTCCTCACAACATTCACCACAGCAGCCGGGGACTGCTAAAGTCAACATGAAATGAGTGATGCGAAGTTCCAATGAGAAATGAAAATGATGAATGCTGAGATGAGGTTCCTTATGTATAGTCCATTAGGTATGGTGTTCAGATTTACCGTTGGCCTCCAGTTTGTTGTGCAAATACATCTATCGTATCTCCGTCTTCCATGTCAAGCTGTGGAAGAAAGCAACAGTACAATTAACAGGGAGGAAAACAGCATTCTGTGAAAACTGTCATACTAAATTTTGACTCTAGTGTTATGTTCAATTGCATATACCATATTGCTGTAATAATTTTAAATATGCAAACACTATTTTTAATAGAAACAAGGGTCCATTGGAACTGTATCGCTCACCTGGTTTTATAATTAAGTCATTACAACTGAATGCATTAGTACATCTTTATATGAAATTTCCTCAAATCCAGACAACATCTATCTTCTAACCCAACTTGGACCACAATATCTGACTTTCAACTAATCAGGGGCCTCCATTGAGTTGCCATGTTAACAGATTTTGAAATAAGTAATGTCATATTACAGGGTGTAATTAGACAATAATTTAATTTTCATTCAACTATAAGCTTTTATATACATAGAAACCAATTTTTAACAATTTATAAAAACTACACCATAGAAGTTGATAATCTAGCTGTACCATTTCTTAGGACCGCAGGGGTCAAATCAACCTCATTCAAATAAGAAATGTTTGCAGACAATTAGGGGATATTAGCGTCTTCAAGCAAAATATTAGATAATTTTCCTCTTTGGGGCTCGGTCTTCCTATATAGCTAGCCCCAGGGGTCAATAAGTTAAAATGTGAGGGTACAATTATCTTTTATCCAAAATTGATATAAATCATATATGTGTTGATGATATGGTATTTTATTTCTAATTTTACTCATTGAAAAAATATAAATACAACTTCCAAGATCTTTAGGTGGTTTTTTTAATTAATTGCTGACCATCAACCACCCTGCTGTTAAAACTGTCAAAAGTCTGTCTTTGTCGAGTAATATCCTATCACCATGCTTCTTTGTAACTGTCCGATTCCCAATCATCAAGTTTTCGTTTCCTGGACGCTTCAGACAATTTTTCCTGCCAAAACTACTTGAGTACGACCTGTGCTATTTTGCACCTCTGTGCTCCATCACACGTGGTTATAGTGTGTTTTAAAGGAATTCTGAACTATGAGGATAGTTGTTCGACTCGTTCCACCAGACGCTCGACGTGTGGCGTAGCATGTGCAGTCAACAAGAGTCTGGTTGACCGAGACTCAGCTACAGTCTCCGTGTATTTGTTCGAGATTGCTCTTTCACTTTAAATTTGATGTAGGCTTTAAGGTAAATTCATTGAGCAGCAGGTAAAAAAAAAACACCCAAAAACTACCCATCCCAGGACTTCCAAACTTTTACCAATTCTATCCACTGAAGAGTTTCCTGTTTATCATAATTATATAGGTAGGATCCCTAAACAAAAAACATGGACTGGGTTAGTTTATTATCCATTTTCTTGATCAGAAATATCAGGGGTTCATAGAGTATGAACTATGTAGCATGATAAAACACAGGTAAATCTTGGGTGAATGTTTAGCTGAAAATACAGCCTTATATGAAACAGTATATAATTAACTTGCCATTGTTTCATAAAACAACACCTGCCTATTGTTGGTAAATATGTTGGCACTCGGAGAACACCCCTTCATAGATGTGGATCTATCCCCGCAGTAAAGTGGCTATACGATATTGATAGGTCATTTGTTATGGTTCATTTTGAGTTTCCTATTACTACAGTGCTGTTCACATTTCATTATTAAACCATACTTTGTTGCTATTTGGCAAGCACCAATTTAACATACATTCAAATATTGAATTTAAGACCTAGATTCAAACACTTACTCCAGTGGGGGTGTCTGTCTCATTGATTGGGTTGCCGTCAAATCTAAACCGTAAGGTTGCAAACTTTAGTCCCTGAAAGGAATTAAGATAAATGAACTGTAAACAAAACAATTAAGAAATGTGTATCATAAATAGTTAAACCAACTAAAAAATACCAACCTTCATTTGAAGTTCTGAACAAACTGATGTCACAAAGATGGGGACAATTGTATAACGAAATACTCAGAGATCATAAATTCATTACAGAAAATAGATTTTAAGTATTGCTTTGTATTGACTGGTACAAATCTGAAAGATCCATCATTTTAAATGAAGATTAGTTTTGTTTTGTGATCCACTAAATGCAATTCATTAGCCAAGCCTTAATGCATTATATGCATACCCTGCCCTTTTTGACGACCCCTGGAACTTTTTGTTGGTAATTACAGCAACATTTAATTGTGAACAACAGGACCAGGTCAATGCTTTACGACGTGTCTAGCAGCTAGACTAAACCTCATCTTCCTACACTCAACCCATTTGAACCTAACAAAACATTTCAAAAAAATTCTGAATTATGTTTGAAACATCAGTTTAAAGACTCATTATGTACAGCTTTTGGTCACTTTTATGACTAGTAAAGCTATGTAAAATTATATTAAGATGTTTACAGTTAATATAGTAGGGTTTTACAGGGATCAATCTGGACTTGATTCACTACTGTTTATGGGTAGTTTCCCCTACAGAAGAAAATTACTGTTCTTTGAAATTCTCCTTATATTATGTGCTTCAAAATACCCTTATTTCAACAAGAAAATACCAGTTTGTCTTCAAAATATTTCCCGTATATGTTTTCTTTAAAGTTAAAATGCATAATACTGCATATATACATCTTCTTCACATAATTTAAACAAATTTTAAATTGAAATATACTGCACACATGCATGTCGGACAAAACATTTATCATTTACCTTCATGTCAGACCCTAGAGCCCTGTATCAAAATTATAATTTCTCTCATGTCTAAAAAAGGATAGTTTTCCCTAAAACCTAGATTAATCCCAGAGTTGTATCACCCACCTTTTTAGATTGGTATTGAAAATTAGCCATTTTCTTCTTTTATATCTATCCTTATTTTGCATAGAGTTTACATATTGTGTCACTTCACTGAAAACCACAAAATTTTGTTGGACCCAAAGAAAACAACTTATGCAGTTCTGGTTTTGAATCCAAGGTTGTCGCAGGGAATTTTATTTTTTATGCAATATTAAAAGTTAACTAGTATAGTATGCAGAATTGGTTTTGAAGACCAACTGATCTAGTTTTCAATGTATGCTACCATGTTAGTTTGGACATTTCTTAATTTTAAGCATATCAAACAACGGAAAGTATGTTCTTTTATCATACCCTTCATTCACCAACTGATCATAAATTAATCATCATGACATTTTAAATGCTTAAACACTCATCAGCCTTATTCTGAATACATTTTGCACTTTCTTCAAATCTTGTCTTCCAGTTTTACTTACAACTCTGTCACAGTATGCAGACATCAATTTTCGTAGTGGTGTGTTTTTCTTAATTTTGAAGTGGACCACACTACCATCTTGCCCTGTAACTTTTAAATTGATGTGTTCTGCTCCTTCAGGCTTCACTATCTGCTGCTGACCATCATCTCCTCCCTGTCAACCAAATAAAACAGTGAGCTTTCACCTAGGAGCAGTGTTGAGATAACATTATAGAATTTCATATAAAATATCTTACAGAGTAGGGTTTGTTTATATTTCTGTTGATTAAACTAGATTTGTGATTTACTCAGCTATGATTATGAGGGCAAACTAAACTGACAGTGTTCAGCTATGATTATGATTTTTTCCAGTTTTCAAAGAAATTCCTCCTTCCTTCATCCTCAAATTAATGTATTTTCTTATTGCAACTATCTTCTCTGCACTCCTGATTTGTGTAAGGAAAATATTGCAGGCTTTTAACAAAACACATTGCAAAATGATATATGTAGTCTAGTCTGATGTCGTGAAGGTAAAGGAATTGCACTGTCATTACCATAATCTTACAGTAACATTGACAGGCTTTGAAATTGATTGTAGCTAATCTGTAATCTCAAAAGGACTGCTATTAACCAAAAGATTTGTCATATATATATATATATACCAGACACCAATCAAATGGCTTAGTTAAGTTTACTTCCAGTACAGGATTGGACAATTCTCTTCACCTGACTCGACGCGAGCCCATGGAGAGAAGTTGTATTATAATAATAATGTGAAATGTGTATGAAAAGCAGACTCGTTCAAGGATGTTTTTCCTTTTTATTACACTACTTTTAGTGAATAAATAAGCATTTAAATTGTATGTAGAACATAGAATACTGGAATCTTTAGTCTTCCTTTGTAAATTGCCAAGTGTGCCGACCTCTGGTCAAACATGTGGGCGATCACAACCGGTGGTTAAATGCGATGTTCTGTCACTTCTTATTCCTTGGCGAATATGTTTACCAAAAAAATAACATCACACGGTTTCTGTTAAAAACACGGCAAAACAAAGTACATAATTTTATCTGCAAAGTTAATATATCAATCAAATATCAGTAAAATCTATTGATTAATAATTGAAGAACCGCGGGAAATCATCACATACAAACAATTTCGCCAATATAATATAACTTTCTAAATAATATCAGTCCTACGGTAGGGGACATATATTCAGATTAAATACCAAATGTACCTTATTTTCCGACATCGTGAAATCAACGGCAAATTTTCTATAGATCTAAATCCCCAGAGTCGCGTCGTGTTTTCGGTCTGGTTTGCGAGGAAAATGGCGCACAAAGGAAAGAGGTACCGGGGTCTTATCAAAGCGATGTGTTACGCGCTTTCTGATTGGCCAGAATTAAAAATAGCCTCCAAGCATCGCGAAAAGAAAGTGCGATTTTTTTTCATCTGACAAACTGTAAAACTATCCATAGATGGTGAGAGATTACAGAAAATAACAATCAGTCAACTATTAAAACTTTGGAGCACGATATCACTGTGAACTTGATTTTTTTTCCATTGCATTTTGTTTTCAATTCTTGGCCAATAAGGTTGTACGTTATTAAGCCTTCTGCAAACCGGACGGAACCGGATTGAAAAGTAGGTCACAGGGGTCGATGAGTGCAAGTTTTCTATTGCGCAGTTATATAGAGAATAATATATGCCTTTTCCCATAACACCCAGTATCAACCCGAGACTACAATATCAGCCCAAGGGCTGATATTGGTCGAGGTTTGATACTGGGTGTGATATGGAAAAAAGCGTGTTTTATTCTGTTTATTACATACTTACTAATAAAAACTACTTTCTTCTGATTTTTTTTTTGGAATATTGAAAAACGAAAAAAAATCCAAAAGGGTTGTGATATGGGTTTTGCGGGCTGATACGGGTTTTGGGGTGTGATACGGCGGGGGCTGATACGGGTTTTGGGGTGTGATACGGCGAGGGCTGATATGGGTTAGAGCAATTGTGTCGTATCGCATATACAAAAACCGCGTATTTATTAGTAAGTATGTAATAAATCCTCATATACTGGATTGATATTACATTTTATGAATAGATATCGAATAAAACACATGCAACTTGCATAGCAAGCCAATAATATCAAATGTAAACGTCTGTTCCGTACGAAATAATTTTTTCTATAAAATTATCAAATTGCGGATTTATCGTCTAGATAACGCTAAATAATAATAATAAATAATAATAAATAATAATTCGAGGTTCATATATACCGCCTTATCACAACATAGTTCGTAGGTCGTCTCAAAGCGGTTCACAAATAATTATCCGTGGTTATAGGGCCTTTTGCAACCAGCCAATATCTTTCTCAACTCCCTGGGGAGCATAAAGCCGGTGCTGCCATTTCGGCGCTCACACATCCTCGATATCCAGGGGTTACGCTCACTTTTGCTATCTACACCCCTGGAATATGTCATAGCAAAATTGAAGGCACGAAGATTGCAGTTTGATTAGTCTCAGGTAAATAAAAACCTTACAAAACGCTAGGCTGTTACCTGTCCTTTGAAGATTACAAAGAAGAGACGTCCGACTTCAAAGCCTGTCAACTTTTACCGTTACATGACCGCGAGATTCTTTTCATGTATATCAAATCAACAAGGTGGCGCACACCGAGCCTTCAATTTTGCTATGACAAATTCCAGGCGTGTAGAGAGCGAAAGTGAGTTTAATCCCTGGATATCGAGGTTGGCGCTCACACGGCAACTAGCATTATACAATTCTAGCACCACTCAACCAGTACTCATTTACAGCTGAGTAGACTGGAACAAATGGATTAAAGTATCTTGCTGAAAGATACAACTCAGTGTCGTGACGTGAGTCGAACTCGCAATCCTTCGGTCACGAGCCCGGCGTCCTACCACTGGAGTACGTACCGTGCCTCCACAACCCTAATATAGACCCCTAGGTCACTGTCTTAGTTTAACGTTAAATAAGCCAGCACATATCCTGAAAACAATCAATCAATTTTAACTAAACAAGGATTGAATTGCAAACCATGGGAAAACAAAAAGTAAGCCATTCTTTCTATATTGCTTCTGGGCCTGTATTGTCTTTAGGCGCTTCTGGCTGTGTCTGCTATTATATAACAGGTACATGTAATATATGCGTCTTTGCTTTTACCGCCTTCCTGTTGATGGAACTACAGTATTAGCCTATCTCAGTAGGAGGGGTGGAGAGGGTGCGCACATTTCGCTTCAGTATATCATCCAGCAGACGACAGACACTCAATCCACCAAACCATTAAAATCGAATCAACACTGAATATCAAATTACTTTTATTTTTGTAATTACAAAAGCGCAAATAATCCTTCAATTGTACCTTAGGTTATGTCATATCTAGCATTTTTCTAAAAAAAAAAAAAAATGCGTCCTTAACCAAGGCAAATTTATATAATCTTGCTTATTCATTAAAACGGTCTCTAGAGAGAAGTTTGAAAAGGAATGGAAAAAATGGGAAAAACTTCTTTTGTTTTGTAAAAATAATATTCGGATAGCTGTCTCCTGGGCTTTGAAATGAATTACAAAATCAATAATGTTCTTCCATTTCATTTATTCATACATTCATAAGCTTGAGCTCAAAAATATAATAGTCCATCCCCACCCACTCTCTCTCTCTCTCTCTCTCTCTCTCTCTCTCTCTCTCTCTCTCTGAACTGATTCATGAATTTTCAGTTTACAGTTTTTAGTAGCTTTTCATTATTTTTTGCATTTCTATGAATTCTTACTTGTTTGTGTATGTAAGAGTGTGTGTATGGGTGGGTGTGAGTAAGGGCGATTGTGTATTGATGGCGGATGTAGAGTAGAAAGATGATGTGTTGATGTAAAAATACACAAGTGTTAATGTTGTGATGCAACTGAAAAGATGCATGTACTTATAATATATGAAATCATTTCATCTTACATGAATGAATAGAGGATGATGATGTTGATGATGATGTTGATGATTAATGATGATGAGGATGATGGAGGTAACAACATCACAATGTATGTGAGATGATGATGATGATGAGGATGAGGATGATGGAGGTAATGGCATCACAAAGCATGTGAGATGATGATGATGATTTATATAATCTTGCTTGAGGAGTTCTATACTGCTGACAGTATAAGGAATTGACTTTGCAGCTAAACATGTTTAAATTAAATTTTCTATTTGAAGCTATGTTAATTTTGTTCATGTTAATGTATATTAGAAATATAAGCAATCACTTTGCGACTTTTCTACATGTACATGTCTATTTATATATTTCACTGTGTTTTACTATTTTGCCTTCAAAATACTTTGCAGTTACAAATGTACAAATACATCTTTGAATTTGAATTTGAATTTGAATATAATCTGAAACTTCCTGAACTGTGCAAATGGTGTTTTCCCCCATCGTATCACGGATTTAGATCAGAGGTATAAATGAAAACAAGTCGAAGACATTTTATTTCCATCCGCTCTAGTGAGCTCGGTATATATATGCTATCTAAGTCCGTGATCGTATCAACACTTTTCAATTAACATGACTCGAAGATATGAAATAAATGAAAACAAGTCGAAGAAATTTATTTCCATCCGCTCTAGTGAGCTAAATTGAAAAACCGTATAATCTCCAATAAAATATGGAAACGAAAATGATTTAATTCTCGTCTTTCGGCTGTTGATTGATTGATTCGTTTTACCACGGACTTACGGTCTAATCTAATTCCGTGGTTTTACGAACGTCCGCTTCTACAAATGTAGCCACGAAACCTATGACGTCACAATGTGTCATATTACATAGGTAAATTCTCCGGTTAGTATAGGGGCGTAAGGATGTTCATTTGCACTGACAATAATTTTAAAGAGCGGAACATTTATGCGATTTTTACTTATATTATACCTAAAACTTTGAATAGAGTGTTAATTTTCATGGATGTTTGAAAATTCTGTTCAATCAACACACGCAATATTATGACATGGCGTATTTACTGAATAAAACGGTAATCATGTGATAACATATATATATAAAAATATAGTGCCCTATCTACAAAGGGTTTACGCATTTCAGTCTCTCATCCTGAGTATGCAAAACACCAACAACTATAGTATTAGTCAGGTTACTCCTGGTCTCAAACAGAAAGTAGCCGGCGGCCGTTCCACTAACGGTGATTGTAAGTAATTCTATATTTTGTCATAATCTGAAAGAGTTTTATTTGTGGTAGAGGATTTTTTTATAATTATGATGTTCGCTTAGCACAACAGTCAAGCAGCTATTTTGCTGCAATATGTACATTTTAACAAATAACTATGTTCTAATTTGCAAACTTCCTGATCAGTAAAAAACAAGTGTACTGTAACGTAAATCAAATGTCCTTGACCTAACAACATGTGATAACTCCATTTCAAGCGTTTGAATATGTATAATATAGTTTCTTCCTATCGATAACACATATATCTAGAGTATGATCTGATCAATTCGGACGCAACAGAGCAACTTCCTGTTAACCTTACAATGACAAAGTTATAATTATGTTTTCATTATTTTTTTTGTGATTGTGTTTTTTTTAATATGATATACAATGTAGCATCAGGTGACCAGTTGAATTTGCCAATTAAACAAAAAAAAAGAGCAAGATTACACAGCTTTACACTGTTAATCGACAATGTTTACTTTTAATTGGAAAGTGAGTATGCAATCGCTTCCTGCACGAATGACAACTAATTCAATCAGTCCTCACGTTGACATTGAAAGACACCTTATTATGTGACTAGTTTCTTTGCCCATCTATTTATTTTTATACTGTAATACTGCTACAGCCCATTTAGATGGAATGTGTCTAGAGAAAATGTTTACAAAATCATTGTGGTTGGTATGTGCTGCATTTTGAATCACAAGAAAATGAAGAATGCAAAAGGAAGTTCACTGGACATCATAGGTTTTGGTGCTGCCTGTAGAATAGTCAGACTTACCTGACTAGCATGACAGTCGCAAACAATTGCAAAGTAAACAATGATGAAATGTTGCATTTAAATATCATCAAATATTTTACCTTTACCAGGTGCATTTCTATTGTTTCTTCATCCAATAAAAAGTTATAATAATAGAGCTACCTTTCTGCAGGTTTTTGACTTAAAAAAGAGTTTTTGCTTACTTTTCTTCAACATCCTTGGAGATATTAATAAAATGTTTTCTTTCATTACCAAAAAAATGTTGCTCATAAAGTTGCTAGATAACCTTATCCTTACAAACTGTCCAACTAAGTACGACAAATTGTAGCTCTCCTTCTTCTTATATAACTTATGTTAACGCCCAGCCTCCTCTGTCCCAACTTAATACATCAAAATTATCTTGTCATCAGAAGCTATGTTATTGCAGATTTCTATTCTGGGCATATCGGATCATGATGCTGTCTTTCTAAAACTGTTCCCTTGAAAATCATCAAAATACCTTGTAAAATAATTTTATATATGTTATATATAAATGCAAACTGAAATTCAATAAAAATTATCTCTGTTCTATTTTGATATTTCACCCAACGAAATCTTGACTGTTAAGGCTTTTGGGAAATATTGAAACAACTTCTACAGCTCTACACATTGGTTGGCGATGATATCAAACACGAAGTGGCCAAAATAAAGAAGGAAAGCTCTTGAGTTAGACATGACATTAAAAAAAAAGGATATAAAAAAGATTGTCTTTACATAAAGAACAACGAAATTGAAATACAAAACAAACCTATCAAAACTACATAGGTATGTCTCAATAGTGTTTTATTTAGATATTTGGTCACTCTCAACTGAAGCTGACAGTAATGACTAAGCAATGAAAAGTTCTGGACCTACATTTATTACAATTGATTACAGCAGAGTGATTTCAGTCAGGAAAGATGGTAGTTATAAACTTAGTCTACATAAAGCTAACATTCTGATTAACCACTTTCATTCTGTATGTCCTAGTCCTGATGATGATAGTTTAGACACATTCTACCAGAACTATGCTATGAACAACAAGTACCCTGAAATCTCCAAAACCCATGTAACAGGTTTATAAATATGGTATTGAAAATCTACTTCTCAAACTGATAACACACAAGCAACCTCATTAAACCAAATGTCCTTTTAAAGGAGTTAGCAACAAAACTATCATCCAGCCTTAAGTTTTCTTTACTATCATCCAGCCTGAAGTTTTCTTTAAAGCTGAATGATATATCTTATTCAGATCATTTTGACAATGGTCATGCTTGTTCCAAATGGAGAGCAGTGTAAAAACAGGCCCAGAAGAACTATTGTCCAATATCCCAAACATGTATCTGCTGCCAACTATTACCACATATCATTGTCAATAACATCATCAGCCATGCTGTCCACGTTAGCATGGCTTCATACAGTCCATGTGAGAGCCAGTCGAGTTCCTTATACAAGATCTGGTTTAAACACCTAACCAAACATAGTAATAAAATAGGTCCACAAAGTGCATTTTTTGAAAACTTGAACTTCACTTCTTCAAGTTTCAAAATGCTCCCAGACCTTATATAACAGAAACAAAATCAACATGAAATTCTACATAGACTGGGATGACGCCCAATGCTCAGGCCATGCAATCACAAAATTTTATAACTTAGAAATGTTCTCGATCAGTGCTCTAAATCACAGGGCTCCTAATGTTCCTCTAGTATTAATTAAATAAGCAACCTTTTTATAAATCTAAGTGACTTTTTATCTGCTTGTAGCATCATGAAGATAGGAACAGTTTGGATGTTGGTAGCAGCTGGTCTGGCTGCAGTTAGCCTCTCAGAATCAGGTTTGTGTTGAGAACAGCAGGGAAATATTTTGTGTGTTTTAAAAAAAAAAATCATGGTTTGTGTTAAGGGTAAAATATTTATGTGTTGAGAACTGGGTCAACCAGAAATGAAAACTATTTTAAGTACAGTAAGTATTGAAAGTGGTCAAAGTCCAGACAATTTATATGTGTTCATTGCTTTGCATAATTACACATAACAGAGTTTGACACTCCGAGTATTCATCCGAATGTTGTATTAAACTCTTAATCTGATCTCATGCTGTCATTTGTTATATCAACATCATTATTATTTCAGGAGAAAATAAGCATTTATTTGATAATGATGATGGAAAACATAGTCAGTCTTGAGTACCATGGTGATGGTACATGATCAGTCTGATTACCATGGTGATGGTACTTAGTCAATCTGATTACCATGGTGATGGTACATGATCAGTCTGATTACCATGGTGATGGTAC
>NW_018404118.1:250983-323778 GCF_002113885.1 Mizuhopecten yessoensis
CTGATTACCATGGTGATGGTACTTAGTCAATCTGATTACCATGGTATGGTACATAGTCAATCTGATTACCATGGTGCTGGTACCTAGTCAATCTGATTACCATGGTGATGGTACATGATCAGTCTGATTACCATGGTGATGGTACTTAGTCAATCTGATTACCATGGTGATGGTACTTAGTCAATCTGATTACCATGGTGATGGTAGTTAGTCAATCTGATTACCATGGTGATGGTACTTAGTCAATCTGATTACCAGGGTATGTTACATAGTCAAACTGATTACCATGGTGATGGTACTTAGTCAGTCTGATTACCATGGTGATGGTACATGGTCAGTCTGATTACCATGGTGATGGTACATGGTCAGTCTGATTACCATGGTGATGGTACTTAGTCAACTTACATATATTTTGTGGGATGTGCAATAAGTTATGTCATCAAAAGATCACATTTCAAGTGCAAGGATCCATGAATGAGTTTTGTCAAATAAATTTTACTTCTCTACCAAAGTGTTCCCATATGTGATTTTGAGTAACATAACTTGTTATGCATTTCGTTTATTCTTGCACCTTGTTGTAAAAGTATTTAACTGTGGTTTCATACTTAAATTGTTTGATGTACATGGCTACATTATGTAGTAAAAGCACTGTTTTCGATTCTCTTCATTACTTGGTAACCATATTGATCAATTGGTAGGTTACAGGTTACTAAAATTCAACCAATTTGACAGCAAAATGTACCTCAGCTATATTATGTTGTTAGTCTGTATAAGGTTGTAAGTCTATATAGTATGTTGTTAGTCTATAGTATGTTAGTCTATAGTATGTTGTTAGTCTATAGTATGTTAGTCTATACCGTATGTTGTTAGTCTATAGTATGTTGTTAGTCTATATCGTATGTTGTTAGTCTATAGTATGTTAGTCTATAGTATGTTGTTAGTCTATAGTATGTTGTTAGTCTATAGTATGTTGTTAGTCTATAGTATGTTGTTGGTCTAAAGTATGTTGTTGGTCTATAGTATGTTGTTAGTCTATAGTATGTTAGTCTATAGTATGTTGTTAGTCTATAGTATGTTGTTAGTCTATATTATGTTGTTAGTCTATAGTATGTTGTTAGTCTATATTATGGCGTTTAGTCTGTTGTTAGTCTATAGTATGTTGTTAGTCTATATTATGGCGTTTAGTATGTTTTTAGTCTATAGTATGTTGTTAGTCTATATTATGGCGTTTAGTCTGTTGTTAGTCTATAGTATGTTGTTAGTCTATATTATGGCGTTTAGTCTGTTGTTAGTCTATAGTATGTTGTTAGTCTATATAGGATGTTGTTAGTCTATAGTATGTTGTTAGTCTATATAGTATGTTGTTAGTCTATAGTATGTTGTTAGTCTATACAGTATGTTGTTAGTTGATAGTATGTTGTTAGTCTATAGTATGTTGTTAGTCTATAGTATGTTGTTAGTCTTTATCATGAAGTTGTGTTGGTATATGCATTATCAGCTATCTTTGTTGTTACAATAGCTTTGTTGGACCTGTGTGGGGGCCAGTACAATGCGAGTGTGGACTCACCGATCAACGTTAACTTTTCTGACATCACTAACCAGACGTGTGTATGGTACATACAACGTGACAGCAACAATCGTACCAACCTCTTTCTCAGTATCAGTTTCCTCGACGCAAATAGCTCCATCATCGTCTATTCGGGCCACTACTACAAGTCCAACAGCTCCAAGGCGAACATCATCAAGACTTACAAAGCTGGCGACACAGGTATCCTGATTACACCTGTATTCTGGTGACACTGGTATCCTGATTACACCTGTATTCTGGTGACCCTGGTATTCTGATTACACCTGTATTCTGGTGACGCAGGTATCCTGATTACACCTGTGTTCTGGTGACACTGGTATCCTGATTACAACTGTATTCTGGCGACACAGGTATCCTGATTACCCCTGTATTCTGGTGACACTGGTATCCTGATTAAACCTTTATTCTTGTGACACTGGTATCCTGATTACACCTTTATTCTGGTGACACAGGTATCCTGATTACCCCTGTGTTCTGGTGACACAGGTATCCTGATTACCCCTGTGTTCTGGTGACACAGGTATCCTGATTACCCCTGTATTCTGGTGACACTGGTATCCTGATTACACCTTTATTCTGGAGACACTGGTATCCTGATTACACCTGTATTCTGGTGAAACTGGTATCCTTATTACACCTGTATTCTGGTGACACTGGCATTCTGATTACACCTGTATTCTGGTGACACTGGTATCCTGATTACACCTTTATTCTGGTGACACTGGTATCCTGATTACACCTGTGTTCTGGTGACACAGGTATCCTGATTACACCTGTGTTCTGGTGACACTGGTATCCTGATTACACCTTTATTCTGGTGACACTGGTATCCTGATTACACCTGTGTTTTGGTGACACTGGTATCCTGATTACACCTGTGTTCTGGTGACACAGGTATCCTGATTACACCTGTATTCTGGTGACACAGGTATCCTGATTACACCTGTATTCTGGTGACACTGGTATCCTGATTTCACCTGTACTCACCATTTACACCTGTAATTTATGTATAAAATGGTATGATATATATGTATGACACCTTTTAATTTATCCAATCAAAAAAATTATATATTCTGAAAAAGTTTTAACATGATGTGATCACAGAACAAAATTCTTCTTTTCTTATTATGGAACATGATTCCCTTATTTGTCTTGAATGATTTTGACATATCATTATGGTATGTTCAGTTGAAAATGTTCAATATCAGTTGAGAAAATTCAGTATTCAACTTTTTCCTATTCAAATAAAATAAAGAGAAAGATCTAAACAATATGTTGTTACAATATTCATGATCTTCGTGTTCGATATTGTGTTACAATCATGTGTTTGTTCTGAAGATTTTATTATCTGTCTTTATTTACAGCGTCTGAACAGGTGGTGATCTCTGCAAGCAAAGTGACCTCTATTGTCTTTCAAAATAAAAATTCTTCTCAGGGATCCCTGCTAGTCGACTTCAATGCAGGAGGTATGTTAAATCTTACATAAAGCGTGTTCACATGATGTTAAAGATGATTACATGACACTATGACTTAAGGTGATCACAGGACACTTAAGATGATCACAATTGACACTAACGATGATCACATGACACTAACGACGATCACATGACACTAACAATGATCATATGACACTATTATAAAATAATCACAGGATACTAAAGATGATCACAGGATACTAAAGATGATCACATGACACAAAAGATGATCACATGACATTAAGTATGTCCAAATGATGTTAAAGATGATCATGTAACACTATGGACTGTCACATGGTACTATGGTAGGTCAACATGTCATACAGGGAGCAAGTCACATGTTACATAACCAGGTACTTGTTTACCTGCCTTTTATGCTACATACTCAAGTAACTGATCACCCATCTATAATATATATATATAAATATTACATACTCTGTCTATTCTGTAGTCTGGCCCTGGTCTGAACTCTGTCTATTCTGTAGTCTGGCCCTGATCTGAACTCTGTCTATTCTGTAGTCTCTGTTCTGGTCCCATGTTTCCTTTATACTAACATATTGCAGATACAAGATTGTCTGTTAAGTTACATTGGGTTCAGTTGTGCTCCAGTGTTGAGCTAAATGCTCGCTGCGATACTTTCATTATACCAGTGAGACAGTGTCCACTGTATATGTCTGGTATATTGTTTATCTCTTTGTCTGTCTGTCTGTCTCTTATCTTGCATCTATTTCTAAAATATTTTTTTTATCCTATGGTTGTTTATTCTGACATAATTTACCAGGATGTTAAAGTTCATTATTCAAGTTATAAATACTTTGACATTAGAATCAACTGTATTAATGTGTGATGGATTTATTTGTGTACAAAACTGATAAGTCACCCCAATCTGGTTCAACTTTTGATGTGTCACCCTATTAGATATACATGTATGTATCATCCGAAATTATACCACCTCAATATTATCAGGCTGAATCCCTAAAACACTGTTTATCAATCCAATCTGTATTGACATATGCAATAGATTAATTTAAAAGAAATTCTTTTATGATTAATAATAATTGAAATGATCAATGTGTATTACAGACTGTACCAAGGAGATAGAGTGGACAAAGCCGATTGTCTCCCCTATCTACCTGCCGGGGACAGGTCCAGTGAAATGTGTCTATCAGATGACGTTGCCAACCGACAGCAGGACCTCCGTTATGTCCTTCACAGACTTCAGCCTTGTAAAAGGTTCACTAATCGTCGAGAATGGCAAAATAAGTCATACATTAAAAGGTAAAGTATAAACATAATAACACCAGTCCCCTCTCACAGGTACAGACTGTATTTAGTAGGGGTTAATAGACATTTGACGGCATCAGTTCATCGTGGCTCTGTACCATACACAGAGCGAAGAAAGTTCAACTGTGTTGTCAACAAATTGTGCTAAACAAATAAACCTGTAACCATTAAAAGGAACTCCTGTTTGTGTGTAAAACCACATTGTTATATAGGTAAATTACACTGTATTGTTAAGTGAAGATTGATGGTATGTGTCAGAGATGTGTTTTTCTTGACAGGCATCAATGTACCTCAGGACCTTCTGCTTGGCACCAACGGAAATCTGTCTCTCACCATAGCCCTGGAAAACAACACAGCATCACAGCATTTTAAGGCTTTCATGATGGAGGCGGATCCAGGTAGGTACAAACAATATCGCCACCAACTACTCTGTAGGTTTTCTGTCTGTTGTCCTAACATGTTTTCTGTCTAGCTCTTGTTGTTACTCAAAGAACCCAAAGTTTGCAAGGATATATAGGAATCACTGTTTGACTGTCTGTCCATGAGCTCATAAGCATAAATCCTCCTTAACCGTGTGTTGACATTTTTGTAACCTAGGCCAACTAACATCATATGTAGATGTTCATGAACAAAGGAATTTGTGATTGGACCTTTTTTCCTGGAGTTATCATCATTGAAGCTTTAAGTTGCTGCTCCAAAAACATTTTAAGTGCTACTTCTCCTTAACATTTTCATATTTAAACATAGCACAGTGAAAGTACCTCATATTTAGATGAACATGGAGAAATGAATTTACGATTTTACTATTTTTCCTGGAGTTATTGCCCTTGAAACTACAATATTTGACTGCTCCAGAAACTTAGAAAGCAATACTCTTCCTTTACTGGCCGTTGGATCTTTATGTAACCTGTCACATGGAAAGGACATCATAGGTTGATGTACACAAAGGAAGGGATTTGTTTGAGTAGGTAGATTGAATGAAACAGGGGTATATCATTGTATATCATGTCTTTTGCCCGACCCACTATCCTCACACTTTTTCTGTCTCTCAATTGTTCTTGCATGCTTTCTGTTCTGGCCATAACTACTGATTCGATTTCGCTGAAGACAGCTAAATGATTTTTTGTGAAGAATTTTTCTTTTGTAGGATGGCATGGCTGTGTGTCAGGTACTACTCAAGGGTCAATGTCACATTAAGGTCAAAGATCAAATTCATTGTCTGGGCCATCAATTCTGACTAGCTGAAAATATCTCATTTAGGTTTAAGGTCAAGTTCATCATCAAGGTCATACATTTTTAGGTCACCTGAGTCTTTACCTGAGACAAAGTCTCAAGTGACCTATTGCGATTGCCTTTTGTCCGTCATCGTCCGTCGTGCATCCGTAAACAATTTACATTTTTGACTTCTTCTCCAAAACCACAGAACCAATTTCAATGAAATTTTGCAGAAACCTTCCATGGCTAAAGGTCAACCAAAATTGTGAATTATATGGTGCCCAGCACCCAGGGGCCTGAGGGGCGGGGACCAAAAAGGGTCAAATTGACTAAAATTTCAAATCTTCTTCTCAAGATCCAAATATGGTAGAATCAAATGCTCTTCATAGTACATATACTACCCAGATCTTTCACACTATTTTTGCATTACATGTAGTTCAAGTTACCTTTGTTACAAAATGATTTCTTTTTTATTTGGCAACATCGATAACATCAGTTTTTACATAACTCAGGTGACCGTAAGGCCCATGGGCCTCTTGTTACTCCTTTAAGATAACTATTAAGATAACATTTCAGAAATATACAAAGGATGACAAGGCAGTGCGTCACGAACCACAATTGGGTCTGTATGCCTAAAGTCAAGGTCATATTGACGCTCATTGAGATCAAAGGTGAAATTCATTGTCTTTACAGTAGCTTCTTACTTTCTGTGGGTATCTCAATGAAATTCGTGCAATGTACATAGGATGGTTGGATGGTGTGTCGCATACCACTTAGGGCCTGTATAGTGGTCACACAGACGAAATCCATCGGTTTTACTGATTTTCTCCTTTGAAGACTGTAGTCCTTATATCATGTATACTTTCTGTCTATTTGTTTATACTCGAGATTGCTGTTAACATCCGGTATCAGATAGATCATCGTGTTTAATGTTTATGTTTTCAGTCTGTACCAGACAAATAGATGTCAATGATAGTCAGCCATTCCACTTCTCCCTTCCATCCACGCCAAGCTTTCCACTGGATTGCCTTGTCATTGTTACTTCGCCATTGAAGACCACCCTGGTGGCAATGGTGAAGGACCTGGTGCTGGCAGGGGGAGGCGACTCTGTCACACTGCGGGATGGGGGCAGTCAGAGCTCCCCACAAATAGCAAGTCTTGTCTCTAATAGCCAGAACGGTAAAAAATCATTGTCAGATACTTGTATGTTTGACACATTATATATAATGATTTGGAGAGACTCGTAAATATTTGAAATAGTTTGTATAGTTGGCAACTATACAACATTTTACTCTTAATATCAATGAGTTTCCCCTCCAAAAATAATTTATTTCAACTTATAAATGTTATTTTTCTCAGAACCTGACCTGAAATGATGTTATGAAATCAATTTAAACAAATATTAAGTATATTGATTAGTTTTTTATACTTTCCTACAGGTCAGCTGATTATAACGAGTGGAAACAAAATGCTAGTACAGATCAGATTGGAGACTAGTCTGGCTATTAGAATTGTGAAGCTAGATTTAAAACATCAAGGTAAGGGCAGATCCCAGACATTAAAAGAAAGGGCAGATAACTTTCAGCTTTAAGTGAACATCAAGTCAAGGGAGAGAACTCCACATAATGTATATGATAACAACAAGGTAAGGGAAATTCCAAACATTAAAAGAAAGTGTAGAAAATGTTGAAGTTATTAGTGAACATCAAGGTAAGGGCAATGAACTCTTCGTATTTAAACATCAAGCTACAAGGTAAGGGAAGATAACTCCACATAATATAGCATCAAAGTAAGGGCATGGGATGCATAAGGACCCATATTCAGGAAATGGTTCTTGTGCTCAAGAATGGATTTCTTGTAACTTTCTTAAAAATCAAATTTTAACACTTCTGTATTCAGATTTTAGGTTCCCCTTAAATTATTAAAATCATTGACCAAATGAGAATTTTATCAACTCGGTGCTGGGAGAAGAATTTCACTTGAGCACAATATTCTGAGTTGGTTTAAGGTGGCTCGACACATCGTCATCAGCGTCCATTTTCGTGACGTACTTCCGGAAAAAGTACAGCTCGGACTCAATTATCTTGATCGAAATGTGCATGTACACCGTGTCGTCATTTCCGTTTTGCGTATCGGATATTCAATATCGTAGTGCAAATTATAGTAACACCTGGGCCGTTGTGTTTAAACGGTCAAACCGATCGGACCACTGTTGTTCGTTTATTAAATAAGGTAGGACCTAGTTATCTGATGCTGCTTTCAGGCGAGCCTTGAGAAAGCCTTGCAAGTCTTGCATACACATTTGTAGGTCCGCCAGGATTTATACCCGGAATTGTTACATTTATAAACGGTCAAACCGGTTGTTCTGCATAAACGAACAGGCCCCTGGTAAACAATAGTACACGTGCGTGCCGATGATATGTCAACACCCGATATCAAGATTTTACCGGGAAATGTATAATCACACGTACTTCAGGAATAAAGCTTTCCAATTCATTGACATAAACAGACTCACGGGAAGAGAGTGACATGAGCCCAGACCACCTCAAGAAGGTCATATAGGAAACACATGGAATGCGGACGTACCAACCTCATATGTGCATATCACATGCTTACACGAGTTCATAAGCTGAGGGAGTTTCGCTCTGTCGATTAAATCGTGTTTACAAATGTAGTCTACTTACTCTGTGAAAATAATGTTTTGTAAAATATCAAGATACCTATGAAATGCATGTGTGAGGGCACGTGAGAACGGCATACCATGCGATAGCCTCTGGTCACATATGTACCTGACATGTAATTATAAATATACCGTGAGTTAGCGGACTGTGGAATGATGTCCAAAGTGTACATGACTGAGGGTAATTTGGTTCCATTAAAGAACAATAAATTGATAATTTTGATATCATATTTTTGATTTATTTCCATCATTTGTTATATGTAAACAGAGACAACTGTCATTGTGTAAATGTCATCCCTCTGCAAAAAGTTCCGATTTTTTTCAAGGAAGATAACTCTCCCCCGGATCAAAGTGATTGTAAAATGTAAAATAAATTAATTATAAAGCCATTGTGTATATTTTGTTCAATTTCCCACTCTATATGTATAGATCTGTGTGTCCTGTTTGCTTTTAGCTTGTAGATAATCACTTTTATCCGTTCAAATTCAATAAAAAACACTTTGTGTAACATGTGTTACATATTTTGCGATAACTAAAATATTTGTAGGATTAATTATAAATGCTTCTTTTCATTTTTTTATTGTTTTTATTGTTCCGAACAATGCCACACACAAAAAAAACCGGAAAATATTAAAAGTGGCGAAAATTCAATTTTTTGGTATTTTTTCCTAAAAATTCCCCAAACTATCGGAATGTTTAGATTTTCATAGAATTAACTCTACATAGTTGCATAACCATTATATGAAAGTTTCAACGAATTTTGCTGGTTAATTGCGAAAGTGTGGAGCCACCTTAATGACTACAGGCCAGGTGCTATAAGAAGCCAAGGGAGATAACTTAATCAATTAAAAAAAGGGCTGAACATGTACTCTGTATAGCAAGAAAGATATTTCTTAGAGGGTCTTGTGATTTAATAGGAGTTAAACCATAACTGTAGCTGCATAAAAATAAATTGGGGAAATGTTGTTACAGAAGTATTATGCATGATGTAGAACTCAAAAAAATTTTAAAACTAGATCCCAAACCAGGTTAAACACCTCTGTCAAACCAGGAATTTAAATAAATCTTGTACTATAACTCAGCAATAATTTGATTGAGCGGCAGGCACACTGTTTGTCAAGACGGTGCTTGGCATTCATCGGGTGGTTTATGGGAACATTTCATTTAAGTTGTGTTAATTTTACCAACAGAAATTGCACATGAAATTTTGGTCACTTCCCCTTTAATGGCCCTCAAGTAACCAACCAAATTTGAAATGTATTGAATTGTGGTTTTAACTAGCTTTTAATTTTTAAGTGAATGATTTTGTGTGACAGCTATTTTAGATTGACAGAAAAACTATCCAAATAATAATAAGGAAGGTACCTGTGGTATCACTGACCTCTGCACTGTTAGGTTATTTAATTTTCAAGAGAATCTTAAAATATTTTAATTAAAATGCTATGAACATTTTAATTTGACTACCAATGACATGCAAATTGGTCTGTATGTTGTATGGATTATGTCCCTTTGTTTTTGACAGGAGGAGGAGCTGGGCGATACAGTGGCAGTGGTAACATCACATTAAATGCCTCTCAGTTTGTTCCCAACAATTCTGTGTACTTTTTAGTCACTGTGCCAGACAGCAGGGTGAGTCTCCGTGTTGTATTATCCTAGATACAAGGTTGAGATAAGAGTTGTTGTAACAGTATCCGTAGGATAGCACTATAAAGTCGGTATCAGATCCACACTGTCACAGGGAGCAAATACACCAACATACCTTGTCTCCGGCATGCATACATGTATGCACACTTACACAACACACATGGAGGCACGTCATTAAATGACCTCAGCTGTTAATAGGATCTTAAACAAACTAAAACTAAACCAACCTTTCATACTCCTTATCATATTTCGTATGGCAAAATTTGGATGTTATATTTAGTTTAGTGATTATTATCTTCTCTCCATAAACAAACAGTATGTACAATGTGTTATTTTAAAACTTTAAAATGCAGCTTTTAAAGAATTAACTTAAATCAGGACTTTGATCTTTGTATTGTATAAATTTTATAATATACAGTTATTTCCTTGTTCCTCCTTGTGTATAAGAATTCACACAGTGGCTTCTGATCTCAGTATAGTGTAGGTTGGTAATATGAAAAGCTTCAAAATTCCAGAAAAAAAATTAGTTTAAGATATAGTTAACTGAGACAGTTTTTATCAAAATATTGAATTTGAAATCATGTTAAAAATTTTGGAAACAGTTTGCAAATCGATACATCAATACATATTTAGACTTCCTGCTTGTAGGTAGAATCTTGTCTGGAAAGCTCCTCCTACAATTTTTTTCTCCAAAATTCATGAATTTTTATTGTTATCAACACACACAGTGTGAGTGAAGGATAGTATGCGTATTAGCCATTCCTTTTCAATTCTAACTTTTTCTCCATTGAGTAGTGATACCAAATTTTGAATTGTAGTTTGCATTTCACTGTTGTTCTTATGCATGCGATATAGAAACAAACAAAGAAATAATATAAACAATAGAGTTTTATTGATTAACAATCTTAGCACTAGAACACTACACCAATATTAATGCTACAAAATGTGTGGAGACTAGACCCTCATCATTTGAAGTTCCTGTACAGCATGTGTAGCTCCACTAGACCTTAATTGCTTGATAAATTACTGTTAAATATTTGCATGTGATCCAACTATAATTGCATATATCTTGCAATACGCAGTAAAAACACCAAGCAATGAGAGACCTGTACCTGTAGTGTACTATACTATCAGGACATTACATAAAGATGGCACTATATAATGAACACATTTTACATTGAAGACACAGAAGTGAGAGCACTATGTAATTAGGAAGTATGCCATGTAAGTGCTATACAGTGAATGCACAACACATTTAGGGCACCATAGAGTGAGGGGATGATATAGAGGAACCATACAATGAGGGCACTTATAGTCAATCTATGTAATGAGGGTACTTTCTTTGTAAGGAGGGCACTATCTATGTGATGAGGGTACTATCTTTGTAAGGAGGGCACTATCTTTGTAAGGAGGGCACTATCTTTGTAAGGAGGCCACTATCTATGTAATGAGGGCACTATCTATGTAATGAGGGTAATATCTTTGTAAGGAGGGCACTATCTATGTGATGAGGGTACTATCTTTGTAAGGAGGGCACTATCTTTGTAAGGAGGCCACTATCTATGTAATGAGGGCACTATCTATGTAATGAGGGTAATATCTTTGTAAGGAGGGCACTATCTATGTGATGAGGGTACTATCTTTTTAAGGAGGGCACTATCTATGTAATGAGGGCACTATCTTTGTAAGGAGGGCACTATCTATGTGATGAGAGTACTATCTTTGTAAGGAGGGCACTATCTATGTAATGAGGGTACTTTCTTTGTAAGGAGGGCACTATCTATGTAATGAGGGCACTTTCTTTGTAAGGAGGGCACTATCTATGTAATGAGGGCACTATCTATGTAATGAGGGCACTATCTATGTAAGGAGGGCACTATCTATATAATGAGGGCACTGTCTATGTAATGAGGGCACTGTCTATGTAATGAGAGCACTATGAAGTGGTGACACTATACTATAAGGACATTACATAGAGATATCATAATATAATGAACACATTTTACATTGAAGACATTGAGGTGGGGGCACTGTGTAATGAGGGTATATACAGCAGAGGTGTTTTACAGTGAATACACTTCTCAGTAAAGGTGTTATATAATTTCTTTGTTGGTGTCCTCGCAACAGTTAGGGTCATATGAAGACGGGGCATTATACAGTGAGGACATCTTAGAGTGAGAGGTTAATATAGAGACGGGACTGTATACAATGAGGGCACTATACAGTGACAAAACATCTTAGAGAGAGAGGTTAATATAGAGACAGGACTGTATACAATGAGGGAACTATACAGTGACAAAACATCTTAGAGTGAGAGGTTAATATAGAGACGGGACTGTTGACAATGAGGGCACTATACAGTGAGGACACATGAGAGTGAGAGGTTAAAATAGAGACGGGACTGTATACACTGAGGGCACTATACAGCGACAAAACATCTTAGAGTGAGAGTTTAATATAGAGACGGGGCTGTATACAATGAGGGCGCTATACAGTGAGGACGCCTTAGGGTGAGAGGTTTATATAGAGACGGGACTGTATACAATGAGGGCACTATACAGTGAGGACACCTTAGGGTGAGAGGTTAATATAGAGACGGGACTGTATACAATGAGGGCACTATACAGTGAGGACACATGAGATTGAGAGGTTAATATAGAGACGGGACTGTATACAATGAGGGCATTATACAGTGAGGACACCTTAGGGTGAGAGGTTTATATAGAGACGGGACTGTATACAATGAGGGCACTAGACAGTGAGGACACATGAGAGTGAGAGGTTGATATAGAGACGGGACTGTATCCAATGAGGGCACTATACCGTGAGGACACCTTAGGGTGAGAGGTTAATATAGAGACGGGACTGTATACACTGAGGGCACTATACAGTGAGGACACATGAGATTGAGAGGTTAATATAGAGACGGGACTGTACACAATGAGGGCACTATACAGTGAGGACACATGAGAGGGAGAGGTTAATATAGAGACGGGACTGGATACAATGAGGGCACTATACAGTATGTGTACTGAGATGAAACACTAAATAAATACAATGTCTTTGATGTTAGCTATAGATGAACTAAAACACCATGCACATATATAAAAAAGTGCTAAAAAAATAAACTTTTATGATTAAATAATTCCTAAAAAGATGATAAAACCCATCCTAGCAATAGAAAAATGAATGATATAAAAATGTCCTAACAATACATATAAAGAATCTTTGTTAAAAAGTATCCTGACTACAAAACAGCTTTGATAATAATAACCATCCTGACATTCAACAGACATCTATGATAAGAAATATACTGACAATACAAAAGATATTTTTGATAACAACCACATACAAATGGTGATACAAAGTACACCTATAACAAAATCTATCGTGAGAATACAAATAACATTTATCTGAACAATGTAAAACAATATCTTAAAACCATTCCAAAAATACAAATTATAATTAATATAAGCAACTAATAATCTCTAATTAGATCTAACATGGCGGCTACTGAAGACGTCAGTTAAAAGTTAAGTGAGCTATGTTAGATAACAAGGATATTGATTATCACACTTTTATAGAAATTGTTGAATAATAGGATATTCCATTTACACCTCAAAATTAATAAAGATATAATTTCATGGTTTTTTTCATCAGTTCATTTAATTGATGGTTTTCTTGATGTCCTTTTAACGTCCTATTTTCACTGCACTTTACTTATATCAAAATATGTCATATGCTGATTTTCACCACACTGGCTTTGTTTCACTTTTCACATACAAATTACACTAAATGTCAAACACAGTAATTGTCACCATATCGTTGGCTAGCTTTCTGTGTATAATCACTTGTCAGCGTAAGGCAAAGTCATAGCACAAGACTGGCGAAAGCACCTGTGAAATAAAGTTAATGCACTAGATTGGCCAGAGTCCCTACCACTGTACAGAAATCACATAAATCTATCACCCTGATATGACACAAAGGATCCGTCCATAGCTGGCAGTACGTCCATCGCCTCTTCATCCTCGTCATCATCACTGTCAAGCTCCATGCTGTCGTTGGCGGTGCCGCTATACAGGTGGTGCGTTGCTATGGAGATGATGCTGTTGATGGTTTGGGGGACGTAGTAACCATTGAACATGGTGAAGATGACCTGCTGGATTGTGACCCACTTGACATGACGATACTCATCGTAAGCTTCCCGCATCCACTCATAGATACTGATACGTTCCTCCAGGCGAATACGAAATTGGGAGAATACTGGGGAGGGAGACAGTCGGCGATGGCGACGGACATTTTCTCTAATACGACAATCTGGAAGGTCAACATCATTTATAAGTTAAAAAATATATTCACAATATTTTCAAAGTCTATGATTACCAGGCAAGCGACCAAACTTTATTGATTACAAAAAATTATACCATAAGTGAATTTGTTAATTTCTGTTGATGTCAAAAGTTTTCCTAATGAAACTGGAACAAAATTATCTCATTAGTAATGGTTAATTAACAGTGTGATGCTTTCAACATTTTATGAAAAACACCAGTAGGTAACACATTTACAAACTATGTGAGTACTATATCTGCCCCTAACTATGTGAGTACTATATCTCCCCCTAACTATGTGATTACTATATCTGCCCCTACTATGGGAGTACTATATCTGCCCCTAAACTGTGTGAGTACTATATCTCCCCCTAGCTATGTGAGTACTATATCTCCACCTAACTATGTGAGTACTATATTTGCCCCTAACTATGTGAGTACGATATCTCCCCCTAACTATGTGAGTACTATTTCTGCCCCTACTATGTGAGTACTATATCTGCCCCCACTATGTGAGTACTATATCTGACCCTACTATGTGAGAACTATATCTGCCCCTAACTATCTGCGTACTATATCTGCCCCTAACTCTGTGATTACTATATCTCCCCCTAACTATGTGAGTACTATATCTGCCCCTACTATGTGAGAACTATATCTGCCCCTAACTATGTGAGTACTATATCTCCCCCTAACTATGTGAGTACTTTATCTGCCCCTACTATGTGAGAACTATATCTGCCCCTAACTATGTGAGTACTATATCTGCCCCTAAACTGTGTGAGTACTATATCTCCCCCTAACTATGTGAGTACTATATCTCCCCCTAACTATGTGAGTACTATATCTGCCCCTACCTATGTGAGTACTATATCTGCCCCTAACTATGTGAGTACTATATCTACCCTTAACTATGTGAGTACTATATCTCCCCCTATATCTGCCCCTAACTATGTGAGTACTATATCTACCCTTAACTATGTGAGTACTATATCTCCCCCTATATCTGCCCCTAACTATGTGATTACTATATCTGCCCCTAACTATGTGAGTACTATATCTGCCCCTACCTATGTGAGTACTATATCTGCCCCTAACTATGTTAGTACTATATCTCCCCCTAACTATGTGAGTGCTATATCTCCCCCTAACTATGTGAGTACTACATCTCCCCCTAACTATGTGAGTACTATATCTCTCCCTAACTATGTGAGTACTATATCTACCCTTAACTATGTGAGTACTATATCTCCCCCTATATCTGCCCCTAACTATGTGAGTACTATATCTCCCCCTAACTATTTGAGTACTATATCTCTCCCTAACTATGTGAGTACTATATCTCCCCCTAACTATGTGAGTACTATATCTCCCCCTAACTATGTGAGTACTATATCTGCCCCTAACTATGTGAGTACTATATCTGCCCCTAACTATGTGAGTACTATATCTGCCCCTAACTATGTGAGTACTATATCTCCCCCTAACTATGTGAGTACTATATCTCCCCCTAACTATGTGAGTACTATATCTCCCCCTAACTGAACTGAGTACTATATCTCCCCCTAACTGAACTGAGTACTGTCTCCCAAAACCTAACACTGAGTGCCATCTCCTGAACATAACTGAAAACTTTCTCCCTAAAACTTATCAGAGTACTATCTCCCGCAAACCTAATTGAGTACTATCTCCCGAAAACCTAAATGAGTACTATCTCCCGCAAACCTAATTGAGTACTATCTCCCGCAAACCTAATTGAGTACTATCTCCCACAACCCTAATTGAGTACTATCTCTCTCCCGCAAACCTAATTGAGTACTATCTCCCGCAACCCTAATTGAGTACTATCTCCCGCAAACCTAATTGAGTCCTATCTCCCGCAAACCTAATTGAGTACTATCTCCCGCAAACCTAAATGAATACTATCTCCCGCAACCCTAATTGAGTACTATCTCCCGCAAACCTAATTGAGTACTATCTCCTGCAAACCTAAATGAGTACTATCTCCCAAAGTATTATCTCCCAAACATAACTGAGTACTCTCTCCCAAACATAACGGAGTACTATCTCCCAAACATAGCTGAGTACTATCTCCCAAACATAGCTGAGTAATATCTCCTAAACATAACTGAGTACTATTTCCCCTTAACTTATCTGAGTACTATCTCCCAAACATAACTGAGTACTATAACCCAAACATTACCTGAGTACTATCTCCCAAACATAACTGAGTACTATTTCCCCTTAAATTATCTGAGTACTATCTCCCAAACATTACTGAGTACTATAACCCAAACATTACCTGAGTACTGTCTCCCAAACATAACTGAGTACTATAAGCCAAACATAACTGAGTACTTTCTCCCAAACATAACTGAGTACTATCTCCCAAACATAGCTGAGTACTATCTCCCCCAAACATAACTGAGTACTATCTCCCCCAAACATAGCTGAGTACTATAACCCAAACATAACTGAGTACTATCTCCCCCAAACATAACTGAGTACTATCTCCCCCAAACATAACTGAGTACTATAAATCAAACATAATTGAGTACTATCTCCCAACCATAACTGAGTACTATCTCCCCCAAACATAACTATCTCCCAAACATAACTGAGTACTATCTCCCCCAAACATAACTGAGTACTATCTCCCCCAAACATAACTGAGTACTATCTCCCAAACATAACTGAGCACTATCCAAACCTTTAATAATATTTCCCCCAAACCTAAGTGAGTACTTTTTCCTCAAAACCTAATTGAGAACTCTCTCTCCTAACTTCACTTAGTTTTATCTCCCCTCACCTTACTTAGAACTATCTCCCCCAAACTGAACTAAGATTTATCTCCTCAAACCAAACTAAGATATATCTCCCCAAACCTAACTAAGATTTAACTCACCAAACCTAGCTTAGATATATTTCCCCAAACCTAACTAAGATATATCTCCCCAAAACCTAGCTAAGATCTATCTCCCCAAACCTAACTAAGATCTATCTCCCAAAACCTAACCATGATCTGTCTCCCAAAACCTAACTAAGATATATCTCCCCAAACCTAGCTTAGATATATCTATCTCCCAAAACCTAGCTTAGATATATTTCCCCAAACCTAACTAAGACATATCTCCCCAAACCTAGCTAAGATCTATCTCCCAAAACCTAACTAAGATACATTTCCCCAAACCTAACTTAGATATATCTCCCAAACTCTGGCTAAGATCTATCTCCCCAAACCTAGCTAAGATCTATCTCCCAAAACCTAACTAAGATCTATCTCCCCAAACCTAACTAAGATATATCTCTTCAAACCTAACTTAGATATATCTCCCAAAACCTAGCTTAGATATATCTATCTCCCAAAACCTAGCTTAGATATATCTCTTCAAACCTAACTTATATATATATATCTTCAAACCTAACTTAGATATATCCCAAAACCTAATTAAGATATATCTCTCCAAACCTTTCTTATATCTATCTCCCTAAACCTAACTCAGATATATCTCCCCAAACCTAACTTAGATATATCTCCCCAAACCTAACTAAGATATATCACCCAAAACCTAACTAAGATATATCTCCTCAAACCTAACTAAGAAATATCACCTCAAACATAACTTAGATATATCTCTTCCAACCTAACTTAGATATATCTCCCCAAACCTAACTAAGATATATTTCCCAAAACCTAACTAAGATATATCTCCTCAAACCTAAGTAAGAAATATAACCTTAAACATAACTTAGATATATCTCTTGAAACCTAACTTAGATATATCTCCCCAAACCTAACTAAGATATATTACCCAAAACCTAAATTAGATATATCTCCCCAAACCTAACTTAGATCTTCTATCTCCCCAAACCTAACTAAGATATATTACCAAAAAACCTAATTTAGATATTTCCCCCTTAAACTGACTTAGATCTATCTCCTCAAACCTAACTAAGATATATCTTCCCAAACCTAACTTAGATCTTCTATCTCCCCAAACATAACTAAGATATAATTCCAAAAAACCTAATTTATATATATTCCCCAAATACTGACTTAGATCTATCTCTCAAAACAAAACTAAGATCTACCTCCCCAAACGTAAATTAGATATATCACCCCAATCCTAAATAAGATATATCTCCCCAAACCTAACTAAGGTATATCATCTTAAACCTAACTTAGATATATCTCCCTAAACCTAACTAAGGTATATCATCTTAAACCTAACTTAGATATATCTCCCTAAACCTAACTAAGGTATATCATCTTAAACCTAACTTAGATATATCTCCCTAAACCTAACTAAGGTATATCATCTTAAACCTAACTTAGATATATCTCCCTAAACCTAACTAAGGTATATCATCTTAAACCTAACTTAGATATATCTCCCTAAACCTAACTAAGGTATATCATCTTAAACCTAACTTAGATATATCTCCCTAAACCTAACTAAGGTATATCATCTTAAACCTAACTTAGATATATCTCCCTAAACCTAACTAAGGTATATCATCTTAAACCTAACTTAGATATATCTCCCTAAACCTAACTAAGGTATATCATCTTAAACCTAACTTAGATATATCACCTTAAACCTAACTTAAATATATATCCCGCAAACTTACTAAGATGTATCTCCCCAAACCTAACTAAGATATATCACCTTAAGCCTAATTTAGATACATTTCCCCAAACCTAAATAAGATCTATATCCCAAAACCTAACTTAGATCTATCTCCCAAAACATAACGAAGATATATTGCCTCAAACCCAACATAGATCAAACTTCCAAAATCAAACTTAGATATATCTTCCCAAACCTAACTAAGATATATCTTCCCAAACCTAACTAAGATATATTTCCCCAAACATAACTTAGATATATCTTACCAAACCTAACTGAGATATATCTTCCCAATACACATATTAATACATAACATTTTACCTATTCATACACTTGAATAATGTATATATGAACGTGTACTATACATATCAAAACATTAGTGTGTATTAAGTATATTTATATCTTAAAAAAATCAGGATGAGAATTTTAAATTCTATTCTTTTTAAGGATAGGGGGATGTTAAAGGGACATAACTTACCGAGAAGAAGGATTTGATGTGATGCTTTGTCGTGACACGACATCAGCTCACGGAGTCTCTGAGCGATAGCATACACCTCCATCTGAGTGACAGGCTTGGCAGGGACGTACATGACTCTAAATGACAATAATATATGGCAGTATAGGAGCAGTGATCTGTTTCTTAACCTTGAATGGTGTGCAGCTGTTTACTAAGGCTAATATAGCTTATACTGAGTCTAGCTGGGCCTTTCTAGCTTGTATCAAACCTTCTTGTGTCTGGTGTGCAATGAGTCTGGGGTGACCCTACACAGGTACATATACACAATTCTTAATGGGTAAACAAACATGTGTACCTGTGATTGTGAACGGTCCCCCAGGTGGGGCGGAATGGTCCCCAAGGTGGGGCAAGGACAGGTTTTAATTGCAGTAACAATCCCCGTTTATTTTGGGTCAACACAGGGCTTTGCTAATTTGTTTTCCGTATCACACCACATACACCAGGTGCTAATTACTAGGTGGGGGACAATGCTATTACAATCACACTAAAATCTTACAGTCCTAAAGGTGTCACAACACTTTACAGGTAGGACAAACAAAAGTCATCACACAGGTGTCACTGTAGTCGTTAATAATTACAGGTGATGTAACCTCTAAAACACTGTATATACACTCATTAATGTAGATCGACTTCTGGAATAAGATTTCGTATATCTAACAATTAAAGCAGACTTTATAATTTAAAGGCTATGTAGATTTAGCAAACAATGCAAGCCGAAGACTATTGTACATTAGTTCAAACATATTTTGACTGCATTCCCTTGATTTTTAAGCAGGTTTTTTTTTAGTTGGTATATAAAATTATGCATCTAAAAGGGTCAATTGACTAAAGTTTCAAAAATCTTCTTCTCAAGATCCAGATATGGTAGAATCAAATACTCTTCATGGATGGAAGGGTCTTAAGGTGCTTTACCGAAGTTGTGAATTTCATGACACTGGGGTCTCGGGTTTCCACCTGGGGAGGGGATAAACTTTACCAAAGTTTATATAGGGAAATCATATTTTGGACCAGTATTTGTTTAATTTCCATTGGAACTAATTCCAACTTGGTTAGCATTTTCAGTATTGGATAGCAGTTGGATGATATGCATAAATCAGTCCTAATTGACCCCAAGGGGCTGATGGGTGGGGCCAAAAAGGGTCGAAATTGACTAAAATTTCAAAAATCTTCTTCTCAAGACCCAAATACGGTAGAATCAAATACTCTTCACAGATGGAAGGGTCTTATGTGCTTTACCAAAATTGTGAATTTCATGACCCTGAGGTCTCACTTTCCCCCTGGGGAGGGAATAAACTTTACAATAGTTTATATAGGGAAATCACATTTTGGACTAACTTTTGTTTAATTTCCATTGGAATTAATTCAAACTTAGGAAAACAATACTTTTGGGGTCATTTTGTTGATTTTCAACTGCAATTATAACACTATTGACAGTTTGACACTTTGAATATTTAGTTCCTGGCCTACCCTATGGGGTGAGGAGCAGGGTCAACAGGGTTAAAATATATTTTATAGGCTGAAATTTCTAGTCTTCTTCTTATAAGACTCGGATATGCTAGAAAGAAATATTCTTCTTAGAGGAAAGGATCTTAAAAGGTGCTTTATCAATATTGGGAAATTGAATACCCAATTGGCTGAGTTTGAGGTCTATCTCCCCGCTGGGGAGGAGTTGATTGGAATTAAAACTCTATGAGATGATAGTTTGATGCTATTTTACCCTGGTGCTCCTCCAGGGGCTAATTAGGGCATGGCTTATATACCTTGTAGGTGTAAAATTCTCTTACATTTAACAACATTATTTCTTTGGGTTCAAGTATTAGAATCAAATACTCTTCATTATTGAGGATAACACATTTGCCTTTGGGGAGAAATGTTAACTGTAGTTTACTGTTGTTTGATCTGCGTTACACTGATGTTTTGGTCAAAATCATTCTGGTTTATAGTTTTTTTGGTCACCTGAGACGAAGTCTCAAGTGACCTATTCTAATCACCTTTTGTCCGTCGTTGTGCTAGGTGCGTCCTAAAACAATTTACATTTTCGACTTTTTCTCAGAAACGACTGATCCGATTTCAATAAAAAAAATGCAGGGACCTTCCTCGGTCAAATATGCACCAAAATTGTGAATCATATGGTTCCCACCCCCAAGGGCTCTGAGGGGCAGGGCTAAAAGGGGTCAAATTGGCTTAAATTTTAAAACATCTTCTTCTCCAGACCCAGATATGCTGGAATCCAATACTCTTCATAGGTGAAAGGGTCTTGAGGTACATGTGTACTATCAAAATTGTTAATTTCATGACCCTCGAGCTTCACGTTTGCCCCTGGGGAGGGGGTGAAATTTAGTTAATGTAGGAAAATCCAACTTTTGGGTATATTTTGTTCATTTTCTACTGGAAATCATTCAAACTTGATTTCACTATAACCATGAGATTACAGTTTGTTACTTCGACATTTTTAACCCTGTCTCATCCTGAGGAGCTGAGCCCATTTGGGGTCATATAGTCAGAAATTTCAACAGTCATCTTTTCCAGACTGAGATAGGCTGGAAACTAATACTCGTCATAGATAGAAGGGTCTTGAGGTGCTTTATCAAAATTGTGAATTTCATGACCCCCAGACTCCATGTTCGCCTCTGGGGAGGGGGCGAAGTTTACTCTACTTTATATAGGAAAATGATACTTTTTGGTGTGTTTAGTTCATATTCAATTGGAAATTATTCAAACTTGACAGCCATTATAACAATGAAATGACGGTTTGATACTTTGACAGTTTGGGCCCCGGCCCGCCTCCAATGGCTGAGGGGCAGGGCTAAAAGGGGTCAAATTGGCTTAATCCCGGTAAGTTAAAAAATCTTATCCAAACCAAGATATGCTTGATACAAATAATCTACATAGATAGAAGGGTCTTAAAGCACTTTATCCCCTGGGGATGGGTCAAAGTTTACTAAAGTTATATAGAAAAATGATACTTTTGGGTATATTTGGTTCATTTCCGATGGAAATCATTGAAACTTGATAGACATTATAACTTCGAAATGTCATTTTGATACTATGACAGTATTGGCTTTGGCCATCTTGGAATTCTTCTCCAGGCTCAGATATGGCTTCATCAACTTGAGGTAATAGGTTTGTGTCACCATTTCTCAGTAGAATTTCTTCAAATTTTGTAGTTATATTGCTTCGAAGTAAAGAAAATTTTCTGCCACAAAAAAAAAAAAAGGTTGTGAGAATTTTAAGGATTTGAAATGGAAATTTATGTAAAAAGGATTGACTTTTGAAGAAAAAAAATAAAAGACAATAATATCAATAAAAATGACAGTGCCATAGATTAGTATTGCATAAATGTATATCAATTTAATAAATGCTGAAATTGTGTAAAATAAATTATCTATACACGATTAAAAATTGACATTTTATAAACATAGTAATTGCATATAAGAGTTATCTTTCTTGAAAAACTTCACAGTAGTGAAATAGGTAGCCGGTTTCCTGAAGTACAGAAAAATGGACACATGTGACTCATTGATAAAAAAACAACTGAATTAATGCATGGATTGCTTTGAAATACTTTAATATTGAGAGAACACACTGTTCTGGCAATAATAAACATACAATATTCATCACAACTCTAGACACATTAGAATATGCAGAAATTGTGATACTGTCTCCCTACATTGGATTTTCAACTAGGGATGTACTTCATATTTCCGTTTATCAATACACTCATTTGACCTTTAGTACTATCCCTGAACAAGCAATGTCTGACACATGCACAGAAGCAAAATAATTATTCCAAGAAGAATAAACTGGAAAAGATTAAAAAGTAATGGCGTAGACATCCATAGTGTTACATTATAAAAAACTTTGACAAAGGCCTGATTGTTCTCAACACTTTGTATGTTTGTCGTTTATCATGTTGATTTTAACATTATTAACAAAATATGCTACCTTTTTATCAATCTGATTAAAATCATATGTTACATGGTTTCGTTAACTTCGTACTATGCCTGAACATCTGAGTGTGCCGCGGTCAGGGTCACGTTCAGGTGACCTTTATATTTATAAATAATCATTAAATTTTGACCAATCAGAGACCCTCTTTCAAAAGGGCGCTCGGAGTTGTAACAAATATGTCCGACATTGATGAGAATGATGCGAAAGTTCTGAAGTTATTTAAGATGGATCGTCTGAAACCCGAACAGAAAAAAGATATTCAAAGCTTTATTAGAGAAAAAAGACTGTATGGCGGTGTTGCCTACGCAATTATTCCCCAGTGGGTACGTTTTCCTTGGCGTCGTAGAAACGTCAGTTCCCGCCGCCATATTTGTTTGGAAAACTAATCTGTTCGATACCCCTCGCTATTTATATATCAACCATGATATTCCGATTCGCTGGCGAACTTTAACCAGTGCAACTCTGATTGGTTCATCTAAAGGTCACTTGAACGTGACCCTGACTGCGGCACATTCAGATGTTCAGGCGGAGCCATGTAATAGATGATTTTAATCAGATTGCCTTTTTATCACAAAAAGCTCAAAACAGATAATATCTTTCTCATATCAATTGGTGTTAAATTTAGATGATGTAGTCAACTCACAATTTTGTTGTTTTTTACCATTAAGTTTGTAATTTATGTTCAGTATAAAAAGACGCAAAGCTTCCAAATGGCAAATTACAATACACAAAATCTCTTCATTGTTGAATCAATGTATTAGATATTTGATAGGACAGCTGTTTTCTTTTTAGCTTGAGTAACCTTACTCAAATAAACCCCCAAAAAATCCAACAGCTCGTTTTTACTGTAATAGGAAGAAAGAAGTGGAAAGATGATGTGCCTTAGCTGGGATCGAACCCACGACCCCAGTTTCAAGAGGCCAACGCTCTAACACTGAGCTAAAGGGACATGTCCTGTCAGCTGACTGACAGAACCACTATTTGTACATGTACATATACTACCCAGATCTTTCACACTACTTTTGCATTACATGTAGTTCAAGATACCTATGTTACAAAATGATTTCTTTTTCATTTAGATACATTCAATATATACATGTCCATTATTGGTCATCTCTTTACTTTAGATAAAAAAGAAACACTACTGTTTAGTCAAATGCCAGGAGGCTGTGGGTGTTGAGGGTCTGTGGTGGGAAGGGGTGGGTGGGTTTGAGCCATAAGGAGCCACCAAATTTATAACAAATTGAATTGGATTTAATCTCCTCTAAAGTTACTGTGAGATTAAAATCAAACACTCACAAGATCATTCTTCATTCACTATACTCAATATTCAGGCACATCAACCTATATTTATGCCCTGCCATGAAATGGGGGGTGCATGTAATGTACGTTGCCCAATTGTCCGTCACGTCACATCCCATCCTGTCCTGATTCAATGTAAACACTACTAATTAAAGAACATCAAACACTGAAACTAATTTCACCTGGTGACAGGGGCATTCTTGTCTTACAGAGTTTTTCTAGTTAAATTAAAAACTAATGTGACATTCTAAATTTTTAATTCAACAAATGTTTTTTATGCCCCTGCCATAAAATGGGGGGGCATATAGTGTTACCCATGTCTTAGCAACTTCATTCTTTGACAGATTTTGGTCAAACTTTATACAAAGGTCAAGTATGAGTATACTTCAAACATTGTTGTATTTCAGGACAGCAAGGTCAAGGCCAAGGTCACACTTGCTATATATAGAAAATCATCCCGTCCCGTCCCGATTCAATGTAAACACTTAGCAACTTCATTCTTTGACAGATTTTGGACAAACTTTATACAAAGGTCAATTATGGGTATACTTCGAACATTGTTGTATTTCAGGGATCCAAGGTCAAGGCCAGGGTCACACTTGCTATATATAGAAAATCATCAACTGATTCAATTTAAACACTTAGCAACTTCATTCTTTCATGGGTTTTGGTCAAACTTTATGCTAAGATCAAGTATGAGTATACTTCAGACATTGTTGTGTTTCAGGGTTCCAAGGTCAAGGCCAAGGTCACTGTTGCTATATATATAGAAAATCATCTACTGATTCAATTTAAACACTTAGCAACTTCATTCAATATGTTATGGAGATGGTAATAACATACAGAAAAAACATATGAATATTAAAATCAACTTTAAGTGTAGTACATTCTGTGTGTGCATGTTTCAGGGTATCAAGATCAAAGTGGTTGGAACTTTTTATAGAACACTGAAACTAATTTCAAATGGCAACGGGGCATTTATGTCTTACAGACATTTTCTAGTTTTATTAATAATATGTATATTTTGTTTGAATATATACCATAAGTTCTTCCAAATGAAGTTTACTGTCTGACATTCATGTGGTCACTATGATCGATCTTAACACCTATTTTGTTATAGGTGTTGTATACTGCAAGGCCTCATTAATTGTCTCCCCTTCTGGTTCTTCTAATATGATCTTTAGCTTGTCCATAACTTTTAAACTTAAACTTAAGGATATCTTGATGAAACTTGAAGAATACCGACATTACCCATAGACGATGTGCAGTGCACTGTCATTAGGTCATTGTATCCCTGACCCCAAGGTCAAAGGCGGAATATTTCCATTTTTTTAGGAACATTTTAAACAGGCTGTAACTTTTAAACCATTAAATATATCTTCATGAAACTTGAAACATACCTGTGTCACCTACAGGTGTTTTGCAATGAACTATCTATAGGTCATTGCTATTATAACCCCAATGTCAAAAGTTGAATATATGCCAAATTTCACGAACATTTTGTCCGGTCTGTAACTTTTAAACCATTAAAGAGATCTGATTAAAATTGCAGTATTACTGTATTTTCTACAGATGACTTGCAATTAGTACCTCATGGTCAAAGGTAAAAAGAATCTGATTGTTTTAAACATTTAAAATTGTACACCAAGGTGATGCCAATAATCCCTCACTGCATCTAATTTTAATATGTATATATAAAATATTAAGGGTCTGTGATAGGATAGTTAAAGTTATGGTTGTCATCACTTAAGAGTTATGGAAAAGTGTTTTCTTTCACTCTTAGTACGTAACATTAAAAATGTTTGACTGATGACACCGAATAATGTCCCCACTCACAGACTTCGATGAATATCAGAAACTACAGAATTATACTATGATATATAATCAAACCCTGACTGCTTGATATAGAATATCTATTTGGAATGTGTCAGTATCGGGTAATAGGATGAAACAGATTTATCGCTCACTTTTTGTTGATAGTTATGTTTGATAGTCCATTCTTGGATGAACTGTAGAGGACCTAACCAGTTTTAACACACACCTATAGTGTGTACACAGGGTTCACACCAATAGTGTGTACACAGGGTTCAATATTCAGAATGGCATGAAGGTTTGTTCTAAAATGCATAGAAAGAACATCGTGGATATGTCTTTAGGTCGTTGTGACCATGACCATGTGGTCAAAGGTCAAATAAGTTTTCATGAATAACTTGTCTGGATTGCAACGTTTAGACTGTTAAAGGGGAGACATATGTTGTCGTTAACAAAAATAAATCTCTATAGTTATTGACATTTTAACACCCTAAGCAGTTCAACCATAAGCACATAACTGATCTGAGTTGGCTTAAAATAATTCCTGTTCTCCCATAGCTTGTTCAAAGAAATTGTACTACCTGATCAAGATGATATTATTGTACCTAACCCTATATCATTGATCATATTTAAGGAATGATTTTTATTTTTTCAACATTTATGAGGTCATAACAACAATGGGTTTATGGACATATTGAATGAATCGCGTTAGCGATTCATTTAAAATATGTCCAAAAACCCATTGTGGTTATAACCTCATAAATGTTGAAAAAATAAATATCATTCCTTATATTTACATTGACGAATCCTTTCAGTGCATCGATATAACAACGAATAAAACAAGTAAACAGGGTTTGTTCCTGCTTATCCACGGGTGCAACGCAGTGGCGAGAACAGTGTTTTTTCGCGGGGAAATGTGACACTATCGTGAGAGATCTTAGCAACCGTCAACAACAATAACACAACAAAATGTAGTTCCATATTCAATGTTTATGTGTAGCACAGGACACGTGAATACGTGGATATTTCACAAAGCACAGTTCAATAATATTTTAAGATGTAAGAATTAAGCATCTAGTTAGGTCGTTCCGAGTGAGAAGTTTTTGTAGTGTATTACTACGCAGTGTGATCAGGTTACTATCAGTTGCCACGTGCTGAGATTCTATGAACACCTGTGTTATGCATTTAAGAATGTAATTTTTGTCAATGGGTCTAAGCATACAGAATGTAAATATACAGTAATAATTGCTCTGCTTGGTCCTATAGTTAGCTTTATGTTTGATGTTCTTACGATATACATTTGTCAGCATTGTCATTGTGTGTGTATTAGTAACAGTGCCCCAATGAACTTGCATGGGGTCAATTGACCTGATTATGTAAATCTGGCTCACATGGTAACACCTACCAGTAAAATTGTAACCTGCTTTAACAGAGTGTTTGATAAAAACTCCTGTCTAGTCTGGTATATAATGTGATGTAATGTCTTGTCGGTTAACACAGGTTATTATAAACAACACAACACAAAGTAATGGTATATACAGATTTTATTTCAGTTAATAAATAAGCACTACATTAGTCACAAGTGATAATAGCTATATAATAGTTAGGTACATTATGGAACCCAAACAATATGCAGCACTACAAGATACATACAGTAAACATTGGTCAATCACCTTTAACATTGACCAGCTGACCAGTGGGCAGTAATAAGTGACTTGATGCTGATCTGGTACTTAGTCTTAATTAGTAAGAAAGAGTTCTCAATCACACCTTATTACACCATATAAAACAATGAGGAAAAATACAGGTCATGCAGTGGTCTCGCTGGAAACATTTGTCATCACTGAAACAGTTTGATTTTAACACTAATGTCATCACTATGGAAACACTAAGTCATCCTGAACTAGTTGCTATGGAAACACTCAGTCTTCCCTGTAATGGTTGCAATGGGCAACAGTGAGTGTCTGTGAGATGCTCTTTGTCTGTTCTGTTTCCAAGTCCATAAGGTTGGAGTAGTCTGGTTGGGTTGGAATAGGTAGAGCCTCATTCTGAAGTGTACGGATGATACTCATCACAACATGCTGCACTTGGTACCATTTGCGTAGACGGTAGAGGCGATACAGGTGCTTGACTCCCACAGCTATGGCCTTATGGGTGAGGATCCTCAGGGCATGACCTTTTCTTCCCTGTTTGAGGTAGATGAGTGCCTGATTGGTCAGTCTAGTCATGTAGCTGTCTGTAAGAAAATGTAAAATATGTAATACAGGTGACTAGTAAAACAGGAGTAAATTTATAATGATGAATAAAATTATAGGTTTACAATTTGTATTTCATAATAATAATATAAAGATACAATTTCTGATACTAGTAATTTACAGGAATGCAAGAAGAGGTGTAATATAGGTGTTTACAGTGGACACACAGATAACATTCCATGGGAGTAGTGTCTTTACCTATAAGGTTGATCTGTTGGAGTGAACGATCGTGGTGAACCAGCAGTGTCCGCAGGTCAAAGGCTGTGGCAATGACATCACATGTGGTCAGTTGCTGATTGTCAGTTGTACCGGTGGAGACTTCGGAAGTCATTATTTATTTTAGTTCAACTAGATCTGTAGCTTTACATGTGTAGGAAATGTAGGATTTAGATCAACTGTAAGTTCCAAAGGGATCAGCTGTTCTTATATACTCTTCCACCTCTGTAGGACCATGCCCCCTCCAAGCCCAGGCTAGGGTTCTCCTCAGTCATCGTCACTTTGATGTGAGGGGATCAAAGGTGAGAAAGATCAAAGTGAGAACCTGTAATGACTTTAATTATGAGGTGAGGACCATGCCCTTTGATCTCTACCTGCTTGGCCTTTGACCTCTGTAATTAGAGTTTGTTGTTATAAAGGGTCTTAATCTGACCTCTTGACCTTGACCTACACAATAGAGGGTCATTACCACTAATTATCCTTGTGACCCTTTCATGCTGTAGGGAGGTATCACAGCTTGCCTGTACAGGTAATTAACCTTACCTGTGTATTTCACTCTACAACTCATTAACAATCACATAACGATCAACAGGTTACCTGACCACTTCCAATTAGTAAATTACAAACTACAGCTTTATTCTATTTCAGGGTCACATGTAAATATTACATTACAACAATAAATATGTACGTGATGTAAATTTCTAATTCCATTTATATGGACTTAAAATATTGACATCCATGCAGCCATGTTTCATTTTTAAGACACTAATAGTAAGTGTATCCAGGACATAAGAAATGGGTAGGTTTACAGAAGTCATTGTATTAAAACTCCATTTACACCTACACAAAACACAATCACTTTTGGAACATATGATACGTGGTTGAGGTAAAATATTCTGATGAAAGTATTTTATCATGTTCACTCCACACTTAGTTGTAACAAGAGGTCAAAGATATTTCTAACTTCTAGCATGAACATTCTATACAAAATAAGTCCCAGAACAGGGTACAATGAAAACAGTAATTTCCATGTATACAATATATTGACAACTTGTAAAGAACCATTTTTACATGTACAATTTCTTTATTTCCTTACAGAATTAATTAATTACTTTTGTGAGTTATTTGCTTAAAATAAATTAGTTTATTTTATAAACATTCCTTTCATTTTTAAACAGCTTGGGTATATGTATACTGATCTTTAGGACAGAATGTAATTGTTATCACATTGTTGAGTAACGGTATTTGGAAAATACTATTATTTATACAAATATAATTATTGTTATATAAGGGGCGTATCCAGACTTTGGTTCCAATGCCATGGTCAAAAACTTAGGTTAAAGTTTTTATGAGGAGCATTCAATAATGTAGATATTTTGATAAATTCTTATGGACATATCCGTTGCAAGTACATGTCCTAAAGAATGCTTTTCTGGACCAAATTCACCCCTCAAATGCTGATGTCACAAATAAAGGTCATAGTTCAAAACAGTTTTGTTACTTATCTCGATCACATATCATATGATATTGACACCCTAAATGGTTCTGTAACCAGGAAATGTCCTACGGCCAAGGTCAGGGTCAGACTTGGAGGTCAAAGCTGATACAACTCATCTTTCTGTCATGTAACTATTTTGTATTTTTTTCTGTGTCACAATAAAGGAGCGCATTGCTCCAAAATTTTGACAACATCATGTTGTCTACACTGTAAGAATGACTTCCTTGTCCCATACATATGTAAGCAGTATTAGGTGATTCACAAATTGTTGTCTCCTGTGTACATTATATTGTGGACATGGCTATAGATGTTATTTAGTTAGCATTGACTTACTCATCTTGATCCATCTTCAGGCCCATGTGACCTTTCTGAAGGGAAACCTGAACAAAGCTACTCTGGAAGTGTATGATGACAACACACCGTCCAAGGAGATTGCTGTGTTCAAGTAAGTCATCTGTGCAAGATCAGTTTCATATTAATCCATCTATAGACTGCTAAAGATATATTTAAACACAAATGGACTGCCTTTATACTATAGAACCTCAGCATCATTTGATTGATCACTTATAAAAAAATCTATTCAGGTGAATCTGTGAGAGGCTGAGGACACCTGTAAAAGATCTTATTTTCTCGTGGAATTAAGGTTTGAAAGGAAACAATGTGAAACTAATAATTTTATTTTTCAGAAAATTGTCTGACTTTTACACTGTAACAGGGAGTGGACAGAGTATCCTTATCAAAGCCACCAACTTTGTTGGTTTGGGGACCTTCACAGCCAGCTATAGACCTGTCACACCAGGTAAAGTTCTGTAGGGTACCTATAACCACATCACACCAGGTAAAGTTCTGTATGGTACCTTTAACCACATTACACCAGGTAAAGTTCTGTATGGTACCTATTCCGTCTTTGCATTCTGCAGAGTTATCTTCTCTTGTGAGCAGGTATTGATTGTTACGTCATTGGTTTGTGAGAGTAACGTCATCAATTTTTGAGAAAACAATGTAATTTTCTCACACAAACCAATGACGTAACCATCAATACCTGCTCAGAAGAGAAGATAACTCTGCAATACACAAAGACGGAATAACCACATCCTACCAGCTAAAAGTCTGTAGGGTACCTATAACCACATCACACCGGGTAAAGTTCTGTATGGTACCTATAACTACATCACACCAGGTAAAGTTCTGTATGGTACCTTTAACCACATTACACCAGGTAAAGTTCTGTATGGTACCTATTCCGTCTTTGCATTCTGCAGAGTTATCTTCTCTTGTGAGCAGGTATTGATTGTTACGTCATTGGTTTGTGAGAGTAACGTCATCAATTTTTGAGAAAACAATGTAATTTTCTCCCACAAACCAATGACGTAACCATCAATACCTGCTCAGAAGGGAAGATAACTCTGCAATACACAAAGACGGAATAACCACATCCTACCACCTAAAAGTCTGTAGGGTACCTATAACCACATCACACCGGGTAAAGTTCTGTATGGTACCTATAACCACATCACACCAGGTAAAGTTCTTTAGGGTACCTATAACCACACCACACCAGGTAAAGTTCTGTATGGTACCTATAACTACATCACACCAGGTAAAGTTCTGGATGGTACCTATAACCACATCACACCAGGTAAAGTTCTGTATGGTACCCATAACCACATCCTACCAGGTAAAGTTCTGTATGGTACCTATAACACATCCGTTAAGCTATAGTTTTAATGTTAGTAACATAGAACAGTGTTAACTAGATTTTAGTTTGCCACAAAATGTTGTCACACAAGGGAACAAAGTGTAAAGTTTGAAATGATTATCTTTGATCAAATGTTTCAAGTGTTAATTGTTTTACTTTCAGCCTGTGACCAGCTGTCTACAGGGCCATATGGATCCTATAGCATGATTGGTAAAAGTGGGACTCAATGTACCTGGTCTATCAGGCCTCAAGGAAGTGCCTGTAAGTACAGACTAACACCCCTACCTTGACCACTAGGAAATGATGAACTTGATCTCTATTAGATATCTATATCCATCACCATGACCTGTACTACAGTAAGGAATGAACTTGATCCCTATTAGATATCTATATCCTGTTTATCACCATGACCTTTACTACAGTAAGGAATGAGCTTGATCCCTATTAGATATCTATATCCTGTAAATCACCATGACCTTTACCTTTACTACAATAAGGAATGAACTTGATCCCTATTAGATGTCTATATCTTGTTAATCACCATGACCTTTACCTTTACTACAATAAGGAATGAACTTGATCCCTATTATATATCTATATCCTGTTAATCACCATGACCTTTACCTTTACTACAATATGGAATGAACTTGATCCCTATTAGATATCTACATCCTGTTTATCACCATGACCTGTACTACAGTAAGGAATGAACTTGATCCCTATTAGATATCTATATCCTGTTAATCACCATGACCTTTACTACAGTAAGGAATGAACTTGATCCCTATTAGATATCTATATCCTGTATATCACCATGACCTTTACTACAGTAAGGAATGAACTTGATCCCTATTAGATATCTATATCCTGTATATCACCATGACCTTTACTACAGTAAGGAATGAACTTGATCCCTATTAGATATCTATATCCTGTATATCACCATGACCTTTACTACAGTAAGGAATGAACTTGATCCCTATTAGATATCTATATCCTGTATATCACCATGACCTTTACTACAGTAAGGAATGAACTTGATCCCTATTAGATATCTATATCCTGTATATCACCATGACCTTTACTACAGTAAGGAATGAACTTGATCCCTATTAGATATCTATATCCTGTATATCACCATGACCTTTACTACAGTAAGGAATGAACTTGATCCCTATTAGATATCTATATCCTGTATATCACCATGACCTTTACTACAGTAAGGAATGAACTTGATCCCTATTAGATATCTATATCCTGTATATCACCATGACCTTTACTACAGTAAGGAATGAACTTGATCCCTATTAGATATCTATATCCTGTATATCACCATGACCTTTACTACAGTAAGGAATGAACTTGATCCCTATTAGATATCTATATCCTGTATATCACCATGACCTTTACTACAGTAAGGAATGAACTTGATCCCTATTAGATATCTATATCCTGTATATCACCATGACCTTTACTACAGTAAGGAATGAACTTGATCCCTATTAGATATCTATATCCTGTATATCACCATGACCTTTACTACAGTAAGGAATGAACTTGATCCCTATTAGATATCTATATCCTGTATATCACCATGACCTTTACTACAGTAAGGAATGAACTTGATCCCTATTAGATATCTATATCCTGTATATCACCATGACCTTTACTACAGTAAGGAATGAACTTGATCCCTATTAGATATCTATATCCTGTATATCACCATGACCTTTACTACAGTAAGGAATGAACTTGATCCCTATTAGATATCTATATCCTGTATATCACCATGACCTTTACTACAGTAAGGAATGAACTTGATCCCTATTAGATATCTATATCCTGTATATCACCATGACCTTTACTACAGTAAGGAATGAACTTGATCCCTATTAGATATCTATATCCTGTATATCACCATGACCTTTACTACAGTAAGGAATGAACTTGATCCCTATTAGATATCTATATCCTGTATATCACCATGACCTTTACTACAGTAAGGAATGAACTTGATCCCTATTAGATATCTATATCCTGTATATCACCATGACCTTTACTACAGTAAGGAATGAACTTGATCCCTATTAGATATCTATATCCTGTATATCACCATGACCTTTACTACAGTAAGGAATGAACTTGATCCCTATTAGATATCTATATCCTGTATATCACCATGACCTTTACTACAGTAAGGAATGAACTTGATCCCTATTAGATATCTATATCCTGTATATCACCATGACCTTTACTACAGTAAGGAATGAACTTGATCCCTATTAGATATCTATATCCTGTATATCACCATGACCTTTACTACAGTAAGGAATGAACTTGATCCCTATTAGATATCTATATCCTGTATATCACCATGACCTTTACTACAGTAAGGAATGAACTTGATCCCTATTAGATATCTATATCCTGTATATCACCATGACCTTTACTACAGTAAGGAATGAACTTGATCCCTATTAGATATCTATATCCTGTATATCACCATGACCTTTACTACAGTAAGGAATGAACTTGATCCCTATTAGATATCTATATCCTGTATATCACCATGACCTTTACTACAGTAAGGAATGAACTTGATCCCTATTAGATATCTATATCCTGTATATCACCATGACCTTTACTACAGTAAGGAATGAACTTGATCCCTATTAGATATCTATATCCTGTATATCACCATGACCTTTACTACAGTAAGGAATGAACTTGATCCCTATTAGATATCTATATCCTGTATATCACCATGACCTTTACTACAGTAAGGAATGAACTTGATCCCTATTAGATATCTATATCCTGTATATCACCATGACCTTTACTACAGTAAGGAATGAACTTGATCCCTATTAGATATCTATATCCTGTATATCACCATGACCTTTACTACAGTAAGGAATGAACTTGATCCCTATTAGATATCTATATCCTGTATATCACCATGACCTTTACTACAGTAAGGAATGAACTTGATCCCTATTAGATATCTATATCCTGTATATCACCATGACCTTTACTACAGTAAGGAATGAACTTGATCCCTATTAGATATCTATATCCTGTATATCACCATGACCTTTACTACAGTAAGGAATGAACTTGATCCCTATTAGATATCTATATCCTGTATATCACCATGACCTTTACTACAGTAAGGAATGAACTTGATCCCTATTAGATATCTATATCCTGTATATCACCATGACCTTTACTACAGTAAGGAATGAACTTGATCCCTATTAGATATCTATATCCTGTATATCACCATGACCTTTACTACAGTAAGGAATGAACTTGATCCCTATTAGATATCTATATCCTGTATATCACCATGACCTTTACTACAGTAAGGAATGAACTTGATCCCTATTAGATATCTATATCCTGTATATCACCATGACCTTTACTACAGTAAGGAATGAACTTGATCCCTATTAGATATCTATATCCTGTATATCACCATGACCTTTACTACAGTAAGGAATGAACTTGATCCCTATTAGATATCTATATCCTGTATATCACCATGACCTTTACTACAGTAAGGAATGAACTTGATCCCTATTAGATATCTATATCCTGTATATCACCATGACCTTTACTACAGTAAGGAATGAACTTGATCCCTATTAGATATCTATATCCTGTATATCACCATGACCTTTACTACAGTAAGGAAGGAACTTGATCCCTATTAGATGTCTATATATATATCCTGTTTATCACTGTGACCTGTACTACAATAGGAACTGAACTTGATCCCTGTACGATTCAATTTAATTCAAAAGTTTTTTATTGACAATTCATATATAATACAAACATATAAGTTAAAATTAAAGAAGATATTAGAACAGTATTGACAAAAGAATTAGACAACAGGCTTTGCCTATATCAGTCTTCTTCTATTTCCGGTAGCTATGTACAAAGATTAAATATATAGAATGTTGTAATTTGTTTTCCTCTCACACACACGCACACACAAACCCACACCAGCTTATGTGTAATACTCATTGTTTAAGGGACAAAACTTACCTGAATAATAATAACAATACATGAATATTAATTTGGAATTTATCTAGCATGTATAACCCAGTGATGGGGCTACACTGAATTCATTGAATTGACTCAGTGATGATGGGGCTACACTGGACTACATTGAATTAACCCAGTGATGGGGCTATACTGTATTACATTGAATTGACTCGGTGGAAGTGCTACACTGTATTACATTCGATTGCCTCAGTGATGGGGCTACACTGGACTACATTGAATCACTCAGTGATGGGGCTACGTTGTATTACATTTGATTGCCTCAGTGATGGGGCTACACTGAACTACATTGAATTGCCTCAGTGATGGGGCTATACTGGACTACATTGAATCGCTCAGTGATGGGGTTACGCTGTATTATATTTGATTGCCTCAGTGATGGGGCTACACTGGAGTACATTGAATCGTTCAGTGATGGGGCTACGCTGTATTACATTTGATTGCCTCAGTGATGGGGCTACACAGAACTACATTGAATTGACTCAGTGATGGGGCTACACGGAACTACATTGAATTGACTCGGTGATGATGGGGCTACACGGAACTACATTGAATTGCCTCAGTGATGATGGGGCTACACGGATCTACATTGAGTTGCCTCAGTGATGATGGGCTACACGGAACATTGAATTGCCTCAGTGATGTTGTGGCTACACGGAACTACATTGAATTGCCTCAGTGATGATGTGGCTACACTGAACTACATTGAATTGCCTCAGTGATGATGAGGCTACACTGAACTACATTGAATTGCCTCAGTGATGATGGGGCTACACGGAACTACATTGAATTGCCGCAGTGATGATGGGGCTACACGGAACTACATTTAATTGCCTCAGTGATGATGGGGCTACACGGAATTACATTGAATTGCCTCAGTGATGATGTGGCTACACTGAACTACATTGAATTGCCTGAGTGATGATGAGGCTACACTGAACTACATTGAATTGCCTCAGTGATGGGGCTACACAGAACTACATTGAATTGCCTCAGTGATGGTGGGGCTCCACGGAACTACATTGAATTGCCTCAGTGATGGGGCGACACGGAACTACATTGAATTGCCTCAGTGATGATGAGGCTCCACTGAACTACATTGAATTGCCTCAGTGATGGGGCGGCTACACAGAACTACATTGAATTGCCTCAGTGATGATGAGGCTCCACTGAACTACATTGAATTGCCTCAGTGATGATGAGGCTACACTGAACTACATTGCATTGCCTCAGTGATGATGGGGCTACACGGAACGTCATTGAATTGCCTCAGTAATGATGGGGCTACACGGAACTACATTGAATTGCCCCAGCGATGATGGGGCTACACGGAACTACATTGAGTTGCCTCAGTGATGATGGGCTACACGGAACATTGAATTGCCTCAGTGATGATGGGGCTACACGGAACTACATTGAGTTGCCTCAGTGATGATAGGGCTACACGGAACTACATTGAATTGCCTCAGTGATGATGAGGCTACACGGAACTACATTGAATTGCCTCAGTGATGATGGGGCTACACGGAACGTCATTGAATTGCCTCAGTAATGATGGGGCTACACGGAACTACATTGAATTGCCTCAGTGATGGGGCTACACGGAACTACATTGAATTGACTCAGTGATGGGGCTACATTGAATTGACTCAGTGATTGGGTTTCACTCATCACATTAAGTGCTAGTAATGACAAGGTTGTTACATTTTATTTTCAATAGCCCTACAATAAAGATTCAATAATCTGGAGAACATATTAGACTGAGAGTCTACACAATATTCAGAAGAGTCATAATTTTGTATTGCTATCCTTTCTGAAAAATTTCTCTGTAGGATATTAGCTCTTAATATGTAGCAAATGTTATACTTACAGCACATCGTTGGCACGGCTGCACAGATAAAATCTACACAGCAAGAGGATGGTGTCATCAAATATTGGTTCATTGGTGCAAAATTATTGTTATTCTGTTGTTACATTTCCCAGGGCTGCTGGACCTGACGATGGGCCATGTCACACTATGTCAGAACGACACACTGGCTGTGTATGAAGGACTGACCAAAACTAACACTCCTCCTATAATTACTGTTAATATGAAGACTCAAAACATGCTGGTGCCTGTCATCTACTCCCAGAGCCAAAGTGGCTTCAGGTACGTAATCAGGATCACTCATCCTTAAGGTATGCTCTTCATGTCAACTCAGTCCTCTTAATCGCTTCATCCTTACTTACTCCTCAGGTATGTCCTCATCCTTACTCACTCCTCATATATGTCCTCATCCTTACTCACTCCTCATATATGTCCCCATCCTTATTCACTCCTCATATATGTCATCATCCTTACTCACTCCTAAGGTATGTCCTCATCCTTACTCACTCCTAAGGTATGTCCTCATCCTTACCCACTCCTCAGGTATGTCCTCATCCTTACTCACTCCTCATATATGTCCTCATCCTTACTCACTCCTCATATATGTCCCCATCCTTATTCACTCCTCATATATGTCATCATCCTTACTCACTCCTAAGGTATTTCCTCATCCTTACTCACTCCTAAGGTATGTCCTCAGCCTTACTCACTCCTAAGGTATGTCCTCATCCTTAGTCACTCCTAAGGTATGTCCTCATCCTTACCCACTCCTCAGGTATGTCTTCATCCTTACTCACTCCTCAAGTATGTCCTCATCCTTACCCACTCCTCAGGTATGTCCTCATCCTTACTCACTGCTCAGGTATGTCCTCTTCCTTACCCACTCCTCAGGTATGTCCTCATCCTTACTCACTGCTCAGGTATGTCCTCTTCCTTACCCACTCCTCAGGTATGTCCTCATCCTTACCCACTCCTCAGGTATGTCTTCATCCTTACTCACTCCTCAAGTATGTCCTCATCCTTACCCACTCCTCAGGTATGTCCTCATCCTTACCCACTCCTCAGGAATGTCCTCTTCCTTACTCACTCCTCATATATACCTCCATCCTTACTCACTCCTCAGGTATGTCCTCATCCTTACTCACTCCTCAGGTATGTCCTCATCCTTACTCACTCCTCAGGTATGTCCTCATCCTTACTCACTCCTCAGGTATGTCCTCATCCTTACTCACTCCTCAGGTATGTCCTCATCCTTACTCACTCCTCAGGTATGTCCTCATCCTTACTCACTCCTCAGGTATGTCCTCATCCTTACTCACTCCTCAGGTATGTCCTCATCCTTACTCACTCCTCAGGTATGTCCTCATCCTTACTCACTCCTCAGGTATGTCCTCATCCTTACTCACTCCTCAGGTATGTCCTCATCCTTACTCACTCCTCAGGTATGTCCTCATCCTTACTCACTCCTCAGGTATGTCCTCATCCTTACTCACTCCTCAGGTATGTCCTCATCCTTACTCACTCCTCAGGTATGTCCTCATCCTTACTCACTCCTCAGGTATGTCCTCATCCTTACTCACTCCTCAGGTATGTCCTCATCCTTACTCACTCCTCAGGTATGTCCTCATCCTTACTCACTCCTCAGGTATGTCCTCATCCTTACTCACTCCTCAGGTATGTCCTCATCCTTACTCACTCCTCAGGTATGTCCTCATCCTTACTCACTCCTCAGGTATGTCCTCATCCTTACTCACTCCTCAGGTATGTCCTCATCCTTACTCACTCCTCAGGTATGTCCTCATCCTTACCCACTCCTCAGGTATGTCCTCATCCTTACCCACTCCTCTGGTATGTCCTTTTCCTTACTCACTCCTCAGGTATGTCCTCATCCTTATCCACTCCTAAGGTATGTCCTCATCCTTACTCACTCCTCAGGTATGACCTCACCCTTACCCACTCCTCAGGTATGTCCTCATCCTTACTCACTCCTCAGGTATGTCTTCATCCTTACTCACTCCTCAGGTATGTCCTCATCCTTACTCAGTTGTAGTAATTGGGCTTAGAACCTTGTTGAGCCTGAGATCTGATTTTACACCCTCAGATTTTCGTTAAAACGATTCTGCAACAAAAATACAATTATTTACAACAATAGAATTAACCAGTTACACCATCACCTGTAGTAGTTTTTTTTGTGAATCTGCTAGATTCAATAACCACACAAAGATATTAATTAAACACATGTTAACCAGTATTGATGAAGAACTTTGTGTTTTTTATAGAATGGTTCTCAACAGTCCCAAAGGCAGCTGTAGTGCTAACATGTCCTCCCTTGTCACCGCTTCCTACCAGACAAACATGGCCAGTAAGTCGAAAATGCAACAAAAGTTTATGTGGAAATTTAACTATATTGAACGAGGAAAAGAAATCTTTTACAAATTTGATTGGATTAATATTGAATATTAATGCAAATGTATTAGGACATTGTGTATGGTCAGTTTGTCAAGCATGAGAGAAATCCATTGATATTAGCTATTTTTAACAACTTTTGCATAAGAGTAAAATTATAATGGGCAAAAGATAAAGTGAAATTTTGATGAATGTTTCGGAGAGGTCGAAACACTTTGTTACTCCTCTGTGTATAAAATCTTTAAAATATTGTCCTGAGCCATTCACCTGAAATATGTGTTAATTATCCTGTTGACTAAACTTCAGTGTTATGTGTTGTAGAGTGTGGGACTACCCTGAATGCTGTCACTGGAATTGTGATCAGCCCCCAGTTCCCAAACCAGTACCCACTCAATGCTCACTGTAAATGGACCTTTGTCCCAAATAAGAAACCATTCATCCTCGTATCTGTGGATAGCCTCAATCTGAACCCAAAACACAGTCTCACCCTGGATGATGGGAAAAAGGTGACATCACTAACTGGGTATACCAATACAGACCTTCTCGTGCCTACAACCAACAAGTCCAATTTGGTACTCGACTTCAACAGTGTCAATTCCAATACCACAGGAGTGCCAACAACGGGGCGTGGCTTTGTGGTCAAATACACTTACCTGGGTAGGTACTGTATACTGGTCTGAGGCTGTATTCAGCCACACAGTCTGATGTGTCATTCATTTAGTCTTCACAAAATCTTTTCTTTTGTGAATTGCTGTGTTGAGCAATTCCTTGTTTTGTAGGACTAGCGGTTGGTGTTGCCAGAGTTGGATTGGAATATAACAGAGGGGTGTTGGAATATGATATTATAAGAGCTGACATGTCTCTTTATGTAAAATTATCAGGGTTGTGTCAGTTTGTGTTAAGTTTTCAGGATTCTTTCTTTTTGTGACTACAGACTGTGGTGGAGAGATGAAAGACAAAAGTAGTGGGAAAATTGATGTTGGGCCAGCTGCAAAGAACACCAGCCGTTTGTGTGTGTGGCTGGTACAAGCTCTAAAACCTGCCAAGGGGAACAACTCCAACATCCTGTCCCTCAACATCTCAATCACTGGTAACACCACACAGTACGTATCAAACATCTCAGTGAATAGGATTGGGCAAATGGAAGTGCTAAGCCCCTGTAGTCCAGACCTTTGTTGAATGTATTAGAGAATATTGCTTAGGGAATGTTGCTCACACTGAAAGTGATTTTCGATTATTTAAACAAAACAGAATTACTTGATACAGTTATACCAAATTACCTTATTCAGTTCTTTAATATTTAAATTAATACCTGAAAGAGTAATAGAGTGTCCATGACATAAATTATGCTTTTAGATTGTTTGATAGAATCAAATTTCTGATGCATGTATACATTTGTTATAAGGGATATTGTGAAGATATATGATGGAGGGTCAATGGGTTCTCCACCTCTCAAGCTCAACATGACCAAGGGTCTTTCGCCGAACACTTTGACACGAGGTTCTTATGTAATGATTGTGTACACACACAATGGTCATATGTCCAAGCTGGAAGCCAACTCCACTTTCCACCTCAAGATCAACTACACAACGTACCGTAAGTATCATGCGTAGTCAGCTACCATATATACCCTATGAAATCGTCCATTTATAATATGCATTGTGAATACAAAATCTAACACCATAGATACCCTATAAAACCCTGTGTAGTTGTTAACATATCATCTACTACTGTAGATACCCTATAAAGCCCTCTGTAGTTGTTACTGTAACATCTTATTCTGTAGATTCCCTATAAAACCCTGTGTAGTTGTTACTGTAACATCTACTACAGTAGATTCCCTATAAACCCCTGTGTAGTTGTTACTGTAACATCTACTTGCATAGATACCCTATAAAACCCAGTGTCGTTGTTAACATATCATCTACTACAGTAGATACCCCATACCACCCTGTGTAGTTGTTACTGTTAAATCTACTTCTGTAGATACCCTATAACACCCTGTGTAGTTGTTACTGTAACATCTACTTACATAGATACGCTATAACACCCTGTGTAGTTGTTAACATATCATCTACTTCTGTAGATACCCTATAAAGCCCTCTGTAGTTGTTACTGGAACATCTTATTCTGTAGATTCCCTATAAAACCCTGTGTAGTTGTTAACATATCATGTACTACAGTAGATTCCCTATAAAACCCTGTGTAGTTGTTAACATATCATATACTACTGTAGATACCCTATAAAGCCCTCTGAAGTTGTTAACATATCATCTACTACAGTAGATTCCCTATAAAGCCCTGTGTAGTTGTTACTGTAACATCTACTACAGTAGATTCCCTATAAACCCCTGTGTAGTTGTTAACATATCATCTACTACTGTAGATACCTTATAAAGCCCTCTGTAGTTGTTACTGTAACATCTTATTCTGTAGATTCCCTATAAAACCCTGTGTAGTTGTTAACATATCATCTACTACTGTAGATACCTTATAAAGCCCTCTGTAGTTGTTACTGTAACATCTATTTCTGTAGATACCCTATAAAACCCTGTGTAGTTGTTACTGTTAAATCTACTTCTGTAGATACCCTATAACACCCTGTGTAGTTGTTACTGTAACATCTACTACAGTAGATTCCCTATAAAACCCTGTGTAGTTGTTACTGTAACATCGACTTACATAGATACCCTATAACACCCTGTGTAGTTGTTACTGTAACATATACCCTATAAAACCCTGTGTAGTTGTTAACATATCATCTACTTCTGTAGATACCCTATAAAGCCCTCTGTAGTTGTTACTGTAACATCTTATTCTGTAGATTCCCTATAAACCCCTGTGTAGTTGTTAACATATCATCTACTACAGGAGATACCCTATAAAACCCTGTGTAGTTGTTACTGTAACATCTACTTGCATAGATACCCTATAAAACCCTGTGTCGTTGTTAACATATCATCTACTACAGTAGATACCCCATAACACCCTGTGTAGTTGTTACTGTTAAATCTACTTCTGTAGATACCCTATAACACCCTGTGTAGTTGTTACTGTAACATCTACTACTGTAGATACCCTATAAAACCCTGTGTAGTTGTTACTGTAACGTCTACTTACATAGATACCCTATAACACCCTGTGTAGATGTTAACATATCATCTACTACAGTAGATACCCCATAAAACCCTGTGTAGTTGTTACTGTAACATCTACTTACATAGATACCCTATAACACCCTGTGTAGATGTTAACATATCATCTACTACAGTAGATACCCTATAAAACCCTGTGTAGTTGTTACTGTAACATCTGCTTACATAGATACCCTATAAAACCCTGTGTCGTTGTTAACATATCATCTACTACAGTAGATACCCTATAAAACCCTGTGTAGTTGTTACTGTTAAATCTACTTCTGTAGATACCCTATAACACCCTGTGTAGTTGTTACTGTAACATCTACTTCTGTAGATACCCTATAAAACCCTGTGTAGCTGTTACTGTAACATCTGCTTACATAGATCCCCTATAAAACCCTGTGTCGTTGTTCACATATCATCTACTACTGTAGATTCCCTATAAAGCCCCCTGTAGTTGTTACTGTAACATCTACTTACATAGATACCCTATAACACCCTGTGAAGTTGTTACTGTAACATCTACTTCTGTAGATACCCTATAAAACCCTGTGAAGTTGTTACTGTAACATCTACTACTGTAGATCTAGATACCCTATAAAACCCTGTGTAGATGTTACTGTTAAATCTACTTCTGTAGATACCCTATAACACCCTGTGAAGTTGTTACTGTAACATCTACTTACATAGATACCCTATAACACCCTGCGTAGTTGTTACTGTAACATCTACTTGCATAGATACCCTATAAAACCCTGTGTAGATGTTACTGTTAAATCTACTTCTGTAGATACATCATCTACTACAGTAGATACCCCATAACACCCTGTGTAGTTGTTCCTGTAACATCTACTACTGTAGATACCCTATAAAGCCCCCTGTAGTTGTTACTGTAACATCTGCTTCCATAGATACCCTATAAACCCCTGTGTAGTTGTTTACATATTATATACTAGCGTAGATACACTATAAAACCCTGCGTAGTTGTTACTGTAACATCTGCTTGCATAGATACCCTATAAAACCCTGTGAAGTTGTTACTGTAACATCTACTTCTGTAGATACCCTATAACATCCTGTGTAGTTGTTACTGTAACATCTACTTACATAGATACCCTATACAATTGTCAATTTATAATCTACATGTACATGTCAGAGTTGTTTAGGTGTTATAATCGAACTTGTCATTTCAGCTTGTCCTCCCACACAGAAATGTCAGAATGGCAAGTGTATCCATCCTGACTGGTACTGTAATGGGATCAATGACTGCGGTGACAACACAGATGAATTGAACTGTACATATCCTGTCCCCATTCCGACAACACCAAAACCGACAAACCCTCCAAAGAAATCTACTGGGGGTAAGTAAGCACTATCTCTTGTCCTGCTCATGATATATACATATCCTGCCCCCATTCAGAAAACACCAAATCTAACAAAAAACTCAAAATAAATCTGCTGGGGGTAAGTAGACTCAATGTCTCCTCCCGCTCTTACACGTACATATCTGTTGTTGTTACACACTGCCACCCTTACTTAACTTAGCTGTGAATAGGACGTAACATACGGAGAAGACAAACAAGCCTACTGTAAAGTCATAAATTTTCGTGGGACATTAAATTTCGTTTATTTCGTGGTTAACAATAATCCACGAAATTAAATCCCCACGAAAACATAAATTTGGTATGGTATAGATAGGGGAAAATAAGAAATTAGCAAAATATAATGTCCTTGAAACAGGTTAGTCTATAAAAACCACAAAAATTTTAACCCCACGAAAATAAATTATTCTACAGTACTTGTCAATAAACATTATAACCAACCATCACTCTGTTTGGAAATAATAGCTTTATTTTCGTGTTAGAGGAACCACTAGATACATCATTCTTGTTAATAAAGCTTTGTTTCCAGGTAAATTGGTTACCTACTCTGTCCTACACCAGTATCTGATTTGTTGATAAACCATTGTTTAACGGTATATTGGGTACTTTCTATGTCAATGCCATGTTTGTCTTTTGAGAAAAAAATTGGTTTTTTATATGTTCAAACAAAACTACAAAAAACTTATCCAACATAATCAAATATGACCATATGGTGGTTTTTGTTTTAAGGATAATAATAACTTTTTCTATGAAATGTTAAAAAACAAACTGGACATTTTAAGAAATTTTAAGAAATATTGATTGATGGAATTTTTAATTCATGTAGATACTAAAACATGTAAAACCTAAGTTAGGATATTGATTTTTACTGATTATCAGCAATCATGTGCTTCGACATACAATACACCATTGTTGTTTTAGTGTTGTTTAGTTCATGTCAGAGGATGTTGGATAGATAGCAGGAAAAAGAAATATTCTCTACAATAAACCTTATCTATTAAGTTCAGTTATTTAGCTCAGCGGGTCCAAAGGACCAAGGTAAGCTTATAATTATGCCATACCGTGGCATCCGTCGTCCACTTGGTCATAACATGGAAACCTTTGAGATCCCCACCCTATTGTACTATATAAAATTGCTGAGCATGAAGATTTGGATACACACATGCTGGCAGGATTGTCCCAGGGTAATGACTCTATCCCTAAGATTTTATTTTCCATATTACTTTCATTGAGAATCTTTTGCCATGATTGCTAAAATTTTGAGGTGAGCGATTCAGGCCCTCTAGGCCTCTTTTTCTTATTTAAAAATGTAAAATGATCACAACAGATACATTCTTTATAGATCTATACAATTTGTTATTACAGTGAAGTCGTACGTGGTGGTCATTGTGGCTCTGGTTTGTCTGGCCCTTGGAGTGGTTCTGGCTATGGCTGTACCTGCCCTGTACAAACGTATCAAATATCCCAACTACAGGCACCTCCAGGACCTTAGTGTCACCACCTAGATACCCTCGGCAACCACACAGATCTGACATCTATAACTACCAATATGGACCTCCAACATCTAACTCTACAACTAATGACTTCATACCTTGGTGACAATGACAACCACACAGATCTGATTTCTACACCTAATGACTTGACCTGATACCTTTGTGTAGCTATGGCAACCACACAGATCTGATTTCTACACCTAATGACTTGACCTTTTATACCTTTGTGGCTGTTAATATTTTTTGCAAAATTGAGCTGTTTGATAAATCCTTATGTTGAACACAAGAAGAAAACTGTTCTGCCTTTGTATGTGCCATAGAAACTTATTTTATCATGCTGACGGCATTTGTTAGATTATTGAGTTCCAAACTCACATGTGCCATAGAAACTTGTATACAATTGTGTACATTGTATATATACAATATTATATTTTTGTATTTTGTTTAGATGTTGTTTGAAACAATGAGTTAGTGCTTATGTTGTGATCTACTCTTCAGTTCTTAAGATGACACAAAACAATACCTGGCCCAATAAGAGCTAAGCTCATTAGTACATTTGTACTTGGTCAATTTTCTGTACATCTGTAAATCTTTTCTTTAAGGGTTCTGATCATGAACAAATGTTCAACAGATCATTCAAATTATGGCCTCAGATTGGCAGACACATTTTTCACTTTCTAAAATGGCTATTTTATCAATACTTTGGAATTACCCTCTTAAGATTCTGAACAAGATCAGTTAACTGTTCGAATCAATCCGAAATAAGTTTAAATTCAAAACAGCTTGGATCAGTACAATGTTTGTATCCTACATAAAATTACTAATATAAATATATTATGAGAAGATTAAAAATTGTAATCAACTAATTCCTTAAATGCTACATCAAACTTTCACATTCCTATTGAGTACCATCCAGTACTAGTAGAGTTTAAGGGTTATCACAGTTGGACTTTCCATGTATTCTGCTGACAGAGGTGGACTTCTCATTAGTACCACACAGTACCAGGCCTACAAGATGGTGGGAAGGGTCACAGATGGGCTTCTCATTAGTACTACACAGTACCAGGCCTACAAGATGGTGGGGAGGGTCACAGGTGGACCTCTCATTAGTACCACACAGTACCAGGCCTGCAAGATGGTGGGGAGGGTCACAGATGGACTTCTCATTAGTACCACACAGTACCAGGCCTACAAGGTGGTGAGGAGGGTCACAGATGGACTTCTCATTAGTACCACACAGTACCAGGCCTACAAGATGGTGGGGAGGGTCACAGATGGGCTTCTCATTAGTACCACACAGTACCAGGCCTACAAGATTGTGGGGAGGGTCACAGGTGGACTTCTCATTAGTACTACACAGTACCAGGCCTACAAGATGTTGGGGAGGGTCACAGGTGGACATACATCTGCACGGGTTCAAACAGGACTCAACCCTACTGGTTTTGGTGACAGTGTTGAATGTTTATATATATACAGATTCCCTTTTTATTATTGTTTGTTTGATAATATACTGAGTTGTTTTGATGTTTGTTATCCCTTATAGAAAACATCAGTGTGCTGTAAGTGAACAGATTAGTGTATCTAGTCTTAGCAGTGTTGTGTCAATAACTGAAATGCTGTAATATTGCAATTTAAGTGCAAAAAGTTTATTTTTAAGAAACTACATAAGGATGGTTTGGCGAATCATGCAAGAAATGAATCTTTACAGAAAGCAGAATAAGTTTGGTAATGCTGCTTCTATTTACAGGACACCTCGTTTCAATAAGGGATGATTTTACTGCAGAAGTATAATCTAGTTGTAGTTTAGTAGTAGAACATTGAGATTCCTTAATTTGTAGGAAACTACACAAAGTTATTTACATGAGGTTTTTCAAATGGTGTATTCTCAATTTTTGTTTTGAGTATTTACTTATTTTACAAACTTTTTAGGTATGTGGTATTTTGTGAAATGCAAACTGATCAAATTTAACTGGTGATGTTCAAAGAGTGTTTTTTTTAAACAAATCACAATCTAATGACCTTCTCTGATATATTTCAATATTTCACTTTATCATGCAGTGCAAACAGTTTGATAATTTCGCATTTAGCATTCAATGCATATAGTTTGATAACTGACCTCGTTAACACATACAAGTTTACATTTGATGCAATATTAAACCTATTATTTACCTTTATAATAATACAATGTGAGATTTATTTTACTTTGAAGATTAAACATTTCTACTAGGGTTATACCTTTCTTGCATTTTCATTGTAAATGGTGCCATTTTTTGTTTTTTGTTTTTAATATATCAGTGTATAAACTTATATAATTGCCATCTATATAATGTAGACATGCCATCTACTATGCATAATGTATTCCCTGATTTATTCTGGAGTTATGTCACCTTGATCTACATTAATTTAGAGTGTGGTTTCATTTAGACATACACACTGTAAGGGGAGACAACTTAAATGGTTCACTTGTAAAGTTAACAAGTATTCAAAGTGAAGGACTTAATAATGGAATACTGACAAGCCAGAGGTGTAATTAGAGGTTCATCTTAACAAATTTAAAATGTTATAATGTCTTTAGTTATTTAAACATTTCTATCAAATAAACGTGTGAGTCACATCTAGATTAATATTGTTTTGGGGAATATTAACAATTAAATCTTTTTTTTTTATTATTATTAAGTTACTTTATCAACTATTTTTTTTAAACCATCAAAAAAAGACATTTCTCATGAAAGCAGCTGCTTTTTCTGTTTTTGTTAAAAAAAACTTCTTCACACAATGATTGGTTTCATACAGAAAACACCAAAATAGAAACTTACTTTCCTAAAACATTTTCTAAAGCATTTATATTTGTGGGCCATTTCAAACAATTTAATTGTCTGATGTGAACCTCACACAAACCTCAACAAGTTGTCTCCCCTTTAACAATTTACAGGTTATCTCCCCTCTAACGCTATATTTGTGTCTGCCTCAGTTTGTATTTAATAAAGCTTCTTTAATTGGGATGTATTCATAGTTGTTTATGCCACTGTAACCCAGTGAACACAAAATAATTATTTGGGCTTAGCTTGTTTCTGATTAAATGCCTAAATGTCCTTATTTGAAATAAACTTACAATATCCAGAGCACGCACAAACCTGGGTGGGTTCTGTCCTAACCCTCAACACAGTGTGATCTGTACCAAGATGTATCAATTGTGAGTTCTAGACCCTCACCACACAGTACTTTATGTACTACGATATGTCAAATGCGAGTTCCAGACCCTCGACACTGAGTAAGTGTATTCTGTCCTAAGATATATCAATTGTGAGTTCCAGACAATCAACACAGAGTGAGTTCTGTCCCAAGATATATAATATTAATGATAATAATTTGAGGTTCTTATATACCGCTTTATCACAACGTAGGTCGTCTCAAATCGGTTCACAAATTATTATCCGTGGTTATAGGGACTTAGCAACCAGTCAATACCTTTCTCAGCTCCCCATGGTGCATACAGCCAGCCATTTCGGCGCTAACAGCTAGCATTTAACAATTCTAGCACTGCCCAACCACATACTCGTTTACAGCTGAGCAGACTGGAACAAGCTGAGTAAAGTATCTTGCTCAAAGATACAACACAGTGCCGTGCCGTGACTCGAACATGCAACCCTTCGGTCACGAGCCTGGCGTCCTACCACTAAACTACCGTGCCTCCGTATGTATCAATTGCGAGTTACAGACCCTCAAAGCTGAGTGTGTTCTGTCCTAAGATATATCAATTACAATTGTGGGAGATCTGAATGAAGATATGTTACTGCCAAACAGGTCAAGAAATATTCACAATATTCTTAATACCTTCAATGTCTTCCAGCTCATACAGAAGCCCACAGTGTCACAGATAATACCCATTCCTTAATTGATGTATAATTGTAAGTAACCAAATACATCAACTTCCGGTGTTCTAGATCCCGTTTGTAGTGATCAGTGTCCTGTTTATGGCGCAGTCACACATTTTTACCACTCTTATAAACGTAGAATTTGGAAATATGATGAAGGCAATTTTGATTTATACAGACGTTCTAAAGACTAGCCATGATCATGCACAATGAAATACGTAAGCAGATCAGGATTCGGAATGGTATACATAGGGTAGCTAAAACCACTAATAATGCAGTACTTTGGACAGACTTTCGGAAAAAGAGAAATGAAGTTACTTCCTTGATTAGGAAGGCTAAGATTTCATATATGACCAAACTTGGTGATACATTACATGAGGGGAACATGACTCCCGGAGGCTGGTGGAAGATCGCTAAACAAACTATTGACTGTCAGTAATATTCCCCCACTATGTCATGACAATGTCATACACTGCTCAGCTAATGACTAGGCTAATATTTTTAACAGATTTTTCAGTGAACAAACCTTTATTCTGTTCTGTTCTAAGATATATCAAGTGTGAGAGCCAGACCCTCAACACACTGTGTTATGTCCAAAGATATATCAAGTGTGAGTTCCAGACCCTCGACACAGAGTGTGATATGTCCTAAAATCATATTAAGATTTGATTTTCAGCATTGTCAGCGTTTGCTTCTAATTAAAGATATGTTAAAATTGAGTTAGAAACCCTCGGCTGTTGGTACATGTTTACCAGGCGGAATTTCCAGACAATCCTCCTTGCTGTGGCACCATCTGTTAGACGAGTACACGTGTGCGGTCTGGGGGATACTGCTGGTCATGGAGGGAAGAAGCGACACTTGTTATGACATTTCAGATTATAAACAATCATCCAGCCCGGCTGGCGGATGCCAAATTCAGGTTCTTTATTTTCTCTTTACGACTTACATGTATAGAGATAACATGTTCACAAGGATACACAATACATATCAGTCACCACAAAAATATATAACTGAATGTTTTGTTAGCTCACCTGCTATTGACTGTTAGTAATATTCCCCAACTATGTCCTGACAATGTCATACACTGCTCAGCTAATGACTAGGCTAATATTTTTAACAGATTTTTCAATGAACAAACCTTTATTCTGTTCTCTTCTAAGATATATTAAGTGTGAGTTCCAGACCCTCTGTCGTCCATCAGTCCGGCGTCCGGTGTCGTCCGTTAACTTTTCCTTTAAACAACTTCTTCCGAAGAAGAAAAAAAGCCTAGAGTCATGATATTTTGGCTTTGTTGGCAGGAGTCTGACAAAATTTGAGAATGAAAATGACCTTGACCTACTTTCAAGGTAACAGGGGACAAACATGTCAAACACTTCAGAGGACTTTCTCCTGAGCCACAAAGTTTGGGCTTAGCTTGTTTCTGATTAAATGTCTAAATATTCCTATTTGAAACAAACTTACAATATCCAGAGCTCGCACAAACCTGGGTGTGTTCTGTCCTAACCCTCAACACAGTGTGATCTGTACCAAGATGTATCAATTGTGAGTTCTAGACCCTCACCCCACAGTACTTTATGTACTACGATATGTCAAATGCGAGTTCCAGACCCTCAACACAGAGTGTGTTCTCTCCTAAGATATACTAAGTTTGAGAATTAAAATGACCGTGACCTTCTTTCAAGGTCACAGGGGTCAAATATGTCAAACATTTTTAACGACTTCTTCTGAAGAAGTGAAAGGTATAGAATCTTTATATTTGACTGGTCGCTTCCTGGGATAGAGCCCGACAAAGTTAGAGAAGGAAAATGACCTTGACCTACTTTCAAGGTCTCTGGGTCAAATGTGTCAAACACTTCAAACGACTTCTCCTTAAGAACTAAAAGGTATAAAATCTTCATATTTGGTTGGTGGTTTTCTGGGATAGAGCCAGTCAAAGTTAGAGAATGAAAATGACCTTGACCTACTTTCAAGGTATCAGGGGTCAAATGTGTCAAACACTTCAAACGACTTCTTCTGAAGAACTGAAAGGTATAGAATCTTATATTTGGCTGGCTGGTTGCTTCCTGGGATAGAGCCCGAAAAATTTTGAGAATAAAAATGACCTTGACCTACATTCAAGTTCTCAGATGTAAAATGTGTCAACCACTTCAAATGACTTCTTCTGAAGAACTGAAATGTATAGAATCTTCATAGTTGGCTGGTGGTTTCCTGGGATAGAGCCCGACAAAGTTTGAGATTGAAAATTACCTTGACCTACTTAAAAGGTCTCCGGAATCAAATGTGTTAAACACTTCAAATGACTTATTCTGAAGAACTGAAAGGTAAAGAATCTTCATATTTGGCTGGTGGCTTCCTGTGATAGAACCCGACAAAGTGTAAAAAAGAAAAATGACCTTGACTTACTTACAAGGTCACAGAGGTCAAATATGTCAAACAAATAAACGACTTCTTCTGAATAATCTTAGAGCAAAGTTTTATGATATGTAGCTGGTAGATTCCTCGGAAGGTGCCTGACAAAGTTTGAAAATGAAAATAGCCTAGATCTCCTTATATGGTGACAGGGGTCAAATATGTCAAACAACTTCTTCAGAAGAACCAAAAAGCATAGAATCATATGACAATATTTGGGTGGTAGTTTCAACAGATGGAGCCAAGAAAGTTTGCGAGGGAAATATTTGTAGTACAGGATAATATTTAATGAGAATATTTTGCTATGACTGCTTAAATATTAAGGTTAGCGATACAGGCCCTCTGGGCCACTTGTTATTATTAATTTGCATAATTTAGGTTTTGGTGATATTTACATTTCATTAATTTTTCAGAATAATTGCTCTGGTATATTAGTATATATACGAATTACTCTGGTTTGACGGCCAATATCATTTCCATCTTCCCCGCCTCTGTTTTTTTTTCGGCATTATTTAAAACAGCAAGTTAGGCTTATTAAGAAGTGCTATTTTTCTAAACTCTCAGAATATGTATATTGAGGTTACATACACACCTGCATGGCCTGGTTACATGGAATCTCAAATCTCATTTGGACAGTGATAGTTGATACCCGTTCTTAGAAATTCATGTCCAAACGGTCAGCCTGAAGTTAGTACAGAAAGTTTAATGATGACAGGTTAATTGGTCTAAAGATAGATGACGGTTAATCGATGATGTTAATGGTTCCATTCCACTTTGGTATATAACATATTCAATAGACAGTTAGTTGAGACTGGTTTTGGCCACAAGGAGGAAAAGGTCATGACTTAGAAGTCAGACAGATGGTTTTGACATTACTTGACTGGAAGATTGAGACACAACGCTGAAGTTACGAGTCTATATTACTGTACGTAGATGAGATGTTGTTACCACCTGTATAGGTACCTGTAATGAGATGTTGTTACCACCTATACAGGTACCTGTAATGAGATGTTGTTACCACCTGTATAGGTACCTGTAATGAGATGTTGTTACCACCTGTATAGGTACCTGTAATGAGATGTTGTTACCACCTGTATAGGTACCTGTAATGAGATGTTGTTACCACCTGTATAGGTACCTGTAATGAGATGTTGTTACCACCTGTATAGGTACCTGTAATGAGATGTTGTTACCACCTGTATAGGTACCTGTAATGAGATGTTGTTACCACCTGTATAGGTACCTGTAATGAGATGTTGTTACCACCTATACAGGGACCTGTAATGAGATGTTGTTACCACCTGTATAGGTACCTGTAATGAGATGTTGTTACCACCTATACAGGTACCTGTAATGAGATGTTGTTACCACCTGTATAGGTACCTGTAATGAGATGTTGTTACCACCTATACAGGTACCTGTAATGAGATGTTGTTACCACCTGTATAGGTACCTGTAATGAGATGTTGTTACCACCTATACAGGTACCTGTAATGAGATGTTGTTACCACCTGTATAGGTACCTGTAATGAGATGTTGTTACCACCTATACAGGTACCTGTAATGAGATGTTGTTACCACCTGTATAGGTACCTGTAATGAGATGTTGTTACCACCTATACAGGTACCTGTAATGAGATGTTGTTACCACCTGTATAGGTACCTGTAATGAGATGTTGTTACCACCTATACAGGTACCTGTAATGAGATGTTGTTACCACCTGTATAGGTACCTGTAATGAGATGTTGTTACCACCTATACAGGTACCTGTAATGAGATGTTGTTACCACCTGTATAGGTACCTGTAATGAGATGTTGTTACCACCTATACAGGTACCTGTAATGAGATGTTGTTACCACCTGTATAGGTACCTGTAATGAGATGTTGTTACCACCTATACAGGTACCTGTAATGAGATGTTGTTACCACCTGTATAGGTACCTGTAATGAGATGTTGTTACCACCTATACAGGTACCTGTAATGAGATGTTGTTACCACCTGTATAGGTACCTGTAATGAGATGTTGTTACCACCTATACAGGTACCTGTAATGAGATGTTGTTACCACCTGTATAGGTACCTGTAATGAGATGTTGTTACCACCTATACAGGTACCTGTAATGAGATGTTGTTACCACCTGTATAGGGACCTGTAATGAGATGTTGTTACCACCTATACAGGGACCTGTAATGAGATGTTGTTACCACCTATACAGGGACCTGTAATGAGACTGTTGATTAACATATATGAATAAACATGACTATTACGAGCGTTTACAGCTACCGTGTTACACATATTTTATATATCACTAGATTTAATCAACTTTCCTTAGAATGAATCATTCGTGACCAATAAGATATATCATTTTTACTCTCATAATCAATGGACATGTACCATGTTTCAATTAAGCAATTAATGTTGAGTACTTCATTTCAATCCAAGTAACATATTTTACAAAATTTTATTATGTACCTATTGTAAAGGTGATTGCGGTAATCACAGGAGTTTGAATGTATATCAATTGAAACATAGCACGTACAGTCAGATCATAGCACGTACAGTCAGAACATATCACGTACAGTCGGGACATAGCACGTACAGTCGGGACATAGCACGTACAGTCGGAACATAGCACGTACAGTTAGAACATATCACGTACAGTCGGGACATAGCACGTACAGTCGGAACATAGCACGTACAGTCAGAACATAGCACGTACAGTCAGAACATAGCACGTACAGTCAGATCATAGCACATACAGTCAGAACATATCACGTACAGTCGGGACATAGCACGTACAGTCGGAACATAGCATGTGCAGTCAGAACATAGCACGTACAGTCAGAACATAGCACGTACAGTCAGGACATAGCACGTACAGGCAGAACATAGCACGTACAGTCGGGACATAACACTTTCGGTCGGGATAAAGCATCTACAGTTGGGACAAAGCACCTGCAGTCAGGAAGTAGCACCTACAGTCGAGACGTAGCACCTACAGTCGAGACGTAGCACCTACAGCCGAGACGTAGCACCTACAGTCGGGACGTAGCACCTACAGTCGGGATGTAGCACCTACAGTCGGGACAAAGCATCTGCAGTCGGGACAAAGCACCTACAGTCGGGACATAGCATCTACAGTCGGGACAAAGCATCTGCAGTCGGGACAAAGCATCTACAGTCGGGACGTAGCACATTCAGTCGGGACAAAGCATCTACAGTCGGGACAAAGCATCTGCAGTCGGGACAAAGCATCTACAGTCGGGACAAAGCACATACAGTCGGGACATAGCATCTACAGTCGGGACAAAGCACATACAGTCGGGACAAAGCACCTTCAGTCGGGACAAAGCATCTGCAGTCGGGACGTAGCACCTACAGTCGGGACAAAGCATCTGCAGTCGGGACGCAGCACCTATAGTCGGGACGTAGCACCTTCAGTCGGGACGTAGCACCTTCAGTCGGGACATAGCATCTACAGTCGGGACAAAGCATCTGCAGTCGGGACAAAGCACCTACAGTCGAGACGTAGCACCTACAGTCGAGACGTAGCACATACAGTCGGGATGTAGCACCTACAGTCGGGACAAAGCACCTACAGTCGGGACATAGCATCTACAGTCGGGACAAAGCACCTACAGTCGGGACAAAGCATCTGCAGTCGGGACGCAGCACCTATAGTCGGGACGTAGCACCTTCAGTCGGGACAGCACCTACAGTCGGGACAAAGCACCTACAGTCGGGACGTAGCATATACAGTCGGGACGTACAGCTTTAGCACCTTCAGTCGGGACGTAGCACCTACAGTCAGGATATAGCTGGCCTTTTTAAGTCGACCACGAACGAAATGAGTTCACGATGGATATCATGACAATAGGCGCTATATTCTATATGTAGGTGCTGTATTCCAACAGTATACATAATTTGAGGAAATAAAGTCATTCAAACCTAAAACAAAGCAAACTTGTTTTCGTTCTATAGATTGTACGTTAGTGAAACCCTTTAAAACCGCACTTATATCTAAAACAATACGATGTCTTTTTCGTCATATTTATAAGTTGAATTAAATAATACAAAACAATTATTTGGTCTACTGGCATTGTAGAACTAAACTAACGGAAAACAGCTTGGTTTTCGCATAAAACATTAACTTCGTTTGAATATTTTTGACGTCTCTAATAAACCGCTTGCCAAATCAGCTGATCCAGGTAATTGGTTTACAATGCTACGGGTCAGTAATTTTTATAACCTTTTACCTTTCAACAGGTTAACCAATGCTGTATATATCAATAAGAAAATGTACACACAAGTCAATGCCTTTTTAAAGGAAGAATATATATATCTATTGAAATGATCATCAGCTGCCGCTTTTTGTTTTCTTTTGATTTTCATAGGATTTTTCGAATTCCTTAATTATATTAGTTATGAACATGCTCATTGTTGTGACGTCAATACTAGTCTTTGGCACGGCGGTATATTTTTCTAGCGATCTAGAACATTTTATCTTACCAGACGCCACTGTTTAGCCGCCCGTGTGGTTTCTGTAAGGCCAGCATGTAGGCAATGGGAACACTTCGGGGGCTATTTTTATCACATATCCCAAACTTTTATATACCAACCACCACCATTGTCTTTGGCGCGAACGTCTGACCTCATCGCCTTGTCTATAGTGACGTTAAAGTTGTAGTAACTGCACATTTAACATCTATTGAAAATGTGTTTTATGTCGCCCCGTATAATTTTTATGATAAGTAAAAATAAGAAAAGATATTTAATCCCTTAAATCAATACAGAAAGTAATAAAACGTATATTTCAACCAACCTTATTTTTACCCAGTGTATCCCCATCCCTCCATCCTGTTCACGAGTCTTTATAACGTGTGTAACTCCATCCCTCCATCCTGTTCACGAGTCTATATAACGTGTGTATCCCCATCCCTCAAACCTGTCCACGAATCTATATAACGTGTGTATTCCCATCTCTCCATCCTGTTCACGAGCCTATATAACGTGTGTATCCCCATCTCTCCATCCTGTTCATAAGTCTATATAACGTGTGTGTCCCCATCCCTCCATCCTGTTCACAAGTCTATATAATGTGTGTATCCCCACCCCTCCATCCTGTCCACGAGTCTATATAACGTGTGTATCCCCATCTCTCCATCCTGTTCACAAGTCTATATAATGTGTGTATCCCCGACCCTCAAACCTGTCCACGAGTCTACATAACGTGTGTATCCCCATCCCTCCATCCTGTTCACGAGTCTATATAACGTGTATCCCCATCCCTCAAACCTGTCCACGAATCTATATAACATGTGTATCCCCATCTCTCCATCCTGTTCACGAGTCTATATAATGTGTGTATCCCCATCCCTCTATCTTGTTCACGAGTCTCTATAACGTGTGTGTCCCCATCCCTCCATCCTGTTCACGAGTCTATATAACGTGTGTATATCCTGTCCACGAATCAATATAACGTGTGTATCTCCATCTCTCCATCCTGTTCACGAGACTATATAACGTGTCTATCCCCACCCCTCCATCCTGTTCACGAGACTATATAACGTGTCTATCCCCATCCTTCCATCCTGTTCACGAATCTATATACCGTGTGTGCCCCCACCCCTCAAACGTGTCCAGAGTCTATATAACGTGTGAGTCCCCATCCCTCCATCATGTTCACGAGTCTATATAACGGGTGTGTCCCCATCCCTCCCTCCTGTCCACGAATCAATATAACGTGTGTATCTCCATCTCTCCATCCTGTTCACGACTCTATATAACGTGTCTATCCCCATCCCTCCATCCTGTTAACGAGTCCATATAACGTATCTATCCCCATCCATCCTACCTGTTCACGAGTCAATTTAACGTGTGTGTCCCCATCCCTCCATCCTGTCCACGAATCAATATAACGTGTGTATCTCCATCCCTCAAACCTGTCCACGAGTCTATATAACGTGTGTATCCCCATCTCTCCATCCTGTTCACGAGTCTATATAAAGTGTGTGTCCCCATATAACGTGTGTATCCCCATCACTCAAACCTGTCCACAGTCTATATAACGTGTGTATCCCCATCCCTCAACTCTGTCCACGAATCTATATAACGTGTGTATCCCCATCTCTCCATCCTGTTCCCGAGTCTATATAACGTGTGTGTCCCCATCCCTCCATCCTGTTCACGAGTCTATATAACGTGTCTTTCCTCATCCCTCCATCCTGTCCACAGTCTATATAACGTGTGTGTCCCCATCCCTCAAACGTGTCCATAGTCTATATAACGTGTCTATCCCCATCCCTCCATCCTGTCCACGAGTCTATATAACGTGTGTATCCCCATCCCTCCATCCTGTTCACAAGTCTGTATAACGTGTGTGTCCCCATCCCTCCATCCTGTTCACGAATCTATATAACGTGTCTATCCCCATCCCTCCATCCTGTTCACGAATCTATATAACGTGTGTGTTCCCATCCCTTCATCCTGTTCACGAGTCTATATAACGTGTCTATCCCCATCCCTCCGTCCTGTCCACAGTCTATATAACGTGTGTATCCCCATCCCTCAACTCTGTCCACGAATCTATATAACGTGTGTATCCCCATCTCTCCATCCTGTTCCCGAGTCTATATAACGTGTGTGTCCCCATCCCTCCATCCTGTTCACGAGTCTATATAACGTGTCTTTCCTCATCCCTCCATCCTGTCCACAGTCTATATAACGTGTGTGTCCCCATCCCTCAAACGTGTCCATAGTCTATATAACGTGTCTATCCCCATCCCTCCATCCTGTCCACGAGTCTATATAACGTGTGTATCCCCATCCCTCCATCCTGTTCACAAGTCTGTATAACGTGTGTGTCCCCATCCCTCCATCCTGTTCACGAATCTATATAACGTGTCTATCCCCATCCCTCCATCCTGTTCACGAATCTATATAACGTGTGTGTTCCCATCCCTTCATCCTGTTCACGAGTCTATATAACGTGTCTATCCCCATCCCTCCGTCCTGTCCACAGTCTATATAACGTGTGTATCCCCATCCCTCAACTCTGTCCACGAATCTATATAACGTGTGTATCCCCATCTCTCCATCCTGTTCCCGAGTCTATATAACGTGTGTGTCCCCATCCCTCCATCCTGTTCACGAGTCTATATAACGTGTCTTTCCTCATCCCTCCATCCTGTCCACAGTCTATATAACGTGTGTGTCCCCATCCCTCAAACGTGTCCATAGTCTATATAACGTGTCTATCCCCATCCCTCCATCCTGTCCACGAGTCTATATAACGTGTGTATCCCCATCCCTCCATCCTGTTCACAAGTCTGTATAACGTGTGTGTCCCCATCCCTCCATCCTGTTCACGAATCTATATAACGTGTCTATCCCCATCCCTCCATCCTGTTCACGAATCTATATAACGTGTGTGTTCCCATCCCTTCATCCTGTTCACGAGTCTATATAACGTGTCTATCCCCATCCCTCCGTCCTGTCCACAGTCTATATAACGTGTGTATCCCCATCCCTCAACTCTGTCCACGAATCTATATAACGTGTGTATCCCCATCTCTCCATCCTGTTCCCGAGTCTATATAACGTGTGTGTCCCCATCCCTCCATCCTGTTCACGAGTCTATATAACGTGTCTTTCCTCATCCCTCCATCCTGTCCACAGTCTATATAACGTGTGTGTCCCCATCCCTCAAACGTGTCCATAGTCTATATAACGTGTCTATCCCCATCCCTCCATCCTGTCCACGAGTCTATATAACGTGTGTATCCCCATCCCTCCATCCTGTTCACAAGTCTGTATAACGTGTGTGTCCCCATCCCTCCATCCTGTTCACGAATCTATATAACGTGTCTATCCCCATCCCTCCATCCTGTTCACGAATCTATATAACGTGTGTGTTCCCATCCCTTCATCCTGTTCACGAGTCTATATAACGTGTCTATCCCCATCCCTCCGTCCTGTCCACAGTCTATATAACGTGTGTATCCCCATCCCTCAACTCTGTCCACGAATCTATATAACGTGTGTATCCCCATCTCTCCATCCTGTTCCCGAGTCTATATAACGTGTGTGTCCCCATCCCTCCATCCTGTTCACGAGTCTATATAACGTGTCTTTCCTCATCCCTCCATCCTGTCCACAGTCTATATAACGTGTGTGTCCCCATCCCTCAAACGTGTCCATAGTCTATATAACGTGTCTATCCCCATCCCTCCATCCTGTCCACGAGTCTATATAACGTGTGTATCCCCATCCCTCCATCCTGTTCACAAGTCTGTATAACGTGTGTGTCCCCATCCCTCCATCCTGTTCACGAATCTATATAACGTGTCTATCCCCATCCCTCCATCCTGTTCACGAATCTATATAACGTGTGTGTTCCCATCCCTTCATCCTGTTCACGAGTCTATATAACGTGTCTATCCCCATCCCTCCGTCCTGTCCACAGTCTATATAACGTGTGTATCCCCATCCCTCAACTCTGTCCACGAATCTATATAACGTGTGTATCCCCATCTCTCCATCCTGTTCCCGAGTCTATATAACGTGTGTGTCCCCATCCCTCCATCCTGTTCACGAGTCTATATAACGTGTCTTTCCTCATCCCTCCATCCTGTCCACAGTCTATATAACGTGTGTGTCCCCATCCCTCAAACGTGTCCATAGTCTATATAACGTGTCTATCCCCATCCCTCCATCCTGTCCACGAGTCTATATAACGTGTGTATCCCCATCCCTCCATCCTGTTCACAAGTCTGTATAACGTGTGTGTCCCCATCCCTCCATCCTGTTCACGAATCTATATAACGTGTCTATCCCCATCCCTCCATCCTGTTCACGAATCTATATAACGTGTGTGTTCCCATCCCTTCATCCTGTTCACGAGTCTATATAACGTGTCTATCCCCATCCCTCCGTCCTGTCCACAGTCTATATAACGTGTGTATCCCCATCCCTCAACTCTGTCCACGAATCTATATAACGTGTGTATCCCCATCTCTCCATCCTGTTCCCGAGTCTATATAACGTGTGTGTCCCCATCCCTCCATCCTGTTCACGAGTCTATATAACGTGTCTTTCCTCATCCCTCCATCCTGTCCACAGTCTATATAACGTGTGTGTCCCCATCCCTCAAACGTGTCCATAGTCTATATAACGTGTCTATCCCCATCCCTCCATCCTGTCCACGAGTCTATATAACGTGTGTATCCCCATCCCTCCATCCTGTTCACAAGTCTGTATAACGTGTGTGTCCCCATCCCTCCATCCTGTTCACGAATCTATATAACGTGTCTATCCCCATCCCTCCATCCTGTTCACGAATCTATATAACGTGTGTGTTCCCATCCCTTCATCCTGTTCACGAGTCTATATAACGTGTCTATCCCCATCCCTCCGTCCTGTCCACAGTCTATATAACGTGTGTATCCCCATCCCTCAACTCTGTCCACGAATCTATATNTAACGTGTGTATCCCCATCCCTCAAACCTGTCTACAGTCTATATAACGTGTGTATCCCCAAACCTCAAACCTGTCCACAGTCTATATAACGTGTGTATCCCCATCCCTCAAACCTGTCTACAGTCTATATAACGTGTGTATCCCCAACCCTCAAACCTGTCCACAGTATAAATAACGTGTGTATCCCCATCCCTCAAGCTTGTCCTCAGTCTATATAACGTGTTTATCTCCATCCCTCAAGCTTGTCCTCAGTCTATATAACGTGTTTATCTCCATCCCTCAGAGTTGTCCACGAGTGTATATAACGTGTGTGTCCCCCTCCCTGAAACCTGTCTACGAGTCAATAAAAACGGACGACATCAGTTATATTTAGACACAAAATGATTGACGTAATATCTAGATGCTTTTGATGACTTGATCGTTTATCCTATGTTGTGCAGACACCGTATCAACACATAATTACCCCTTCTCATATCTCATGTCTGTCTGCGTATGTGGCCTTTCCACAGTAATATTATATCTGTGTCTATATCTTAATAGTGATTAGTTGGTAACCTACCAGGGAATCCCTCGATATGTTTTGTTGAGTAAATTAGCGAATAAAAATCTAAACGAAGATGGAAGGAGATGCTACCTCTCACTGTTACGGGGTATTTTGTGTTGTGGCTTGTGGCTAGACCTCGATTTGGTTCGTCTGTCTTCCATTTTACCTTGAAGGTTACTTTATATAAATACAAGTAAATATTGAAATGAAACCTCGCGCTACTTTGGCATTGAGCATTCTACATGTGTTGAACAAAATGACCTAATGATGATGACCGTAATTTGACTTTTTATGAGAGGTTTTAGGGGTTTGATTCATAGAATACTTGTTTGGAACCCAACAATTAGTTTTATTTAACTTCCTACTCACTGGGGGTGGTTACTTCTCCCTACTCAATGGGAGTGAGGGATGGGGGTGGTTTCTTCTCCCTACTCAATGGGAGTGAGGGATGGGGGTATTTACTTCTCCGTACTCAATGGGGGTGGGGGATGGGGGATGTGGGTGGTTACTTCTCCCTTCTCAATGGGGGTGGGGATTGGGGTGGTTACTTCTCCGTACTCAATGGGGTTGGGGCTGGGGTGCTTACTACTCCCTACTCAATGGGGTGGGGATGGGGGTGGTTACTTCTCCGTACTCAATGGGGTTGGGGCTGGGGTGCTTACTACTCCCTTCTCGATGGGTTGGGGATGGGGGTGGTTACTTCTCCGTACTCAATGAGGGTGGGGGCTGGGGGTGCTTACTACTCCCTACTCGATGTGGTGGGGATGGGGGTGCTTTCTTCTCAGTACTAAATGAGGGGGAGGCTGGGGGTGCTTACTACTCCCTACTCAATGGGGTGGGGATGGGGTGGCTACTTCTCCGTACTCAATGGGGGTGGGGGATCGGGGTGGTTACTTCTCTGTACTCAATGGGATGGGGACTGGGGGTGCTTACTACTCCCTCCTCAGTGATGTTTGGGGATGGGGGGTGCTTACTACTCTCTACTCAATGGGGGAGGGGATGGGGTGCTTACTTCTCAGTACTCAATGGGGGTGGGGGCTGGGGGTTCATACTACTCCCTACTCAATGGGGTGGGGATGGGGGTGGTTACTTCTCCGTACTCAATGGGGATGGGGGATGGGGGTGCTTACTACTCCCTCCTCAATGATGTTTGGGGATGGGGGGTGCTTACTACTCTCTACGCAATGGGGGAGGGGATGGGGGTGCTTACTTCTCAGTACTCAATGGGGGTGGGGGCTGGGGGTTCATACTACTCCCTACTCAATAGAGTGGGGATGGGGGTGGTTACTTCTCCGTACTCAATGGGGGTGAGGACTAGTGGTGCTTAATACTTTCTGCTCGATGGGTTGGGGATTGGGGTGGTTATTTCTCCGTACTCAATGGGAGTGAGGGCTAGTGGTGCTTATTACTACTCCCTGCTCGATGGGTTGGGGATTGGGGTGGTTACTTCTCCGTACTCAATGGGGTGGGGATGGGGGTAGTTACTTCTCCGTACTCAATGGGGGTGAGGGCTAGTGGTGCTTACTACTCCCTGCTCGATGGGTTTGGGATTGGGGTGGTTATTTCTCCGTACTCAATGGGGCTGGGGGCTGGGGGTGGTTACTTCTCAGTACTCAATGGCGGTTGGGGCTGGGGGTGCTAACTACTCCCTACTCAATGGGGATGAGTGGTTACTATTCCCTTCTCATCGAGAAATTCTTAGAATCCTTTGGTCTTTTGCTGATTAGCCTCATAACCTGGAGTGAACCTTGCTTTGGCTTTTCTAAAAAGAAACACACACTCGGTAGTTATTAAACAAATGGGCAAGGAATTCTTTTTAACGTCACTCATAGTCTATCGCTGCATCGAAACAACAAAACATCCTAAAACTCTCGTTCTCTAATAATAAAAACCGAGTAACGCGGTATTTTAGTGATTTCATTGTTCTTTCGATGCAGCTAAAAATCTCTGGGTAACGTTAACAAATACCTCACCCCACTTACCTGAGGGGAAAACTTGGTGGTCTGTACATAGAGTTTCTTAGCCAGCTTTCTTTCAAAATCAGCAAAATAAAACTGTAAAATGAAATCGGGAACAGCCATGGCCATCTTGTCGTTACTCATTTATAACTTAAGTAAAGAAGCCAATCACGTTATATAGACTAAACTCTGTGAGAGGCACTAAGTGATGGTTATCTAAGCATTGAACTGCTTTCAGTTGGCATTCATTGGCAATGTGAATGCAAACTAGACAAAGGCAATTTCAATAAAACGCTCGTTGAATTTGCCTTTGTCGAGTCGGAATTCATATTGCCTATGAATGCCAACTGAAAACAGTTCGATACATATATTTACTATTTTTAGCTCACCTGGCGCGAAGGGCCAAGTGAGCTTATGCCATGGCGCAGCGTCCGTCGTCCGTCGTTCGTTAACATTTTCTTTTAAAACGCTACTAGTCCTTGACGGCGCAGAGGATTTTGACCAAATTTTGTCTGGAGCATCATTGGACAAAGGGTTCTCAGTTTTGTATAAACTGAGGGTATGATCCCCTGGGGGCAGAGGGGCGGGGCCTTATAGGGGGGAAATAGGTAAATCTTTAAAAATCTTCTTCTTCTCAACCAAAAGAAGGATTTTGACCAAATTTGTTCGGCAGGCCCTAGAGGGGAAATAGTGTATTTTTTTTCTCCTGCTATACTAGTGAAGGGATTTAAACCAAATGCAGTCTGAAGTATGCTTAGGGACAAAAGAATCAATTTTGGATAAACTGAGGTGTGTGGACCCCCTTCTTTGTGACAGATGGATGAGGCCCAATAGGGGAAATAGAGAAAATTATTTTCCCTTCTGTAAAAATGAAGGGATTAAACCTAATGTGGTCTGACTGAAGCATGATTAGGGGAAAACAACTCAATTTGTTTAACTTGTATAAAAAAGATGCATGTGAGCCCCAATAGAGAAAAAGTTGAAAATCTTTCCCTTTTTTTTTTTATTGATGAAGGGATTTTCATCAAATTTCTTCTTCGTTAGAATAATGTATGTATCGTGTATGCTTGTTCAATCAAATGAGCAGCCACCGCCTGGGGAGGGGTCAATGGTAGCAAAACGTTACAATTATGACGTCATAATAATGATGACGTCACAAATCAGTCAATGGCATTCTGAATTTTAAGAGTGTTATATAGTGGCAATGCCATACGATGGTAAATATTATATAAATATCACATTCATGAGAGGGCGATATTGCATATTTTCACCCCAAGGAAGCATTGTTAACCGAGGCGAAGCCGAGGTCAACAATGCTTTCCGAGGAGTGAAAATATGCAATATCGCCCTCTTATGAATGGGATTTTTATTTTATTATACCGAGTGTCATGTTTAGGTGTTTCACCACTTTTAAAGGTCCTTGTGTTGATTTGACATAAACCAAGACTTCATCTCAACAGTTGTCGAATGAACCAACCATGAATGTGATTTGATAACACCCTGGCACTGGGACGAACCGTGCACGCATACGTTTGGCGCATGTAACAATTTTTGGAATAACACCCTGGCACTGGGACGAACTGTGCACGCATATGATTGGCGCATGTGATATTTTTTGGAATGTCACCCTGCCTTCTTTATCTTTGTAAAACGAGCAAGAAACATTGAAAATGTTCACATCTTTCTCAACCAATCAGATCACGAGATTTTAACAGAAGGTATAATACCACATAATGTACTGTGTTATCCAGTGAATATACCCATGTCATATCTTTTTGCTTATTAACCCATGCAATATTACCTATCAGCCCTGTGATTGGTTGTAAGTTTCCATTGTTTCAATTGTGACGTCATGAGTAGGACAAGTACATGACGTCACAGACTTACGCACTGGAGTCAAAATGGCGGCTTTTTGTATTGTATTGTATTGTTTAAATTTCAATATTGCATCCAAATTGTCGTTCTGCACGAATAAATGCCACAAACCTTGATCATGTATGAAACTCGTCACGAATTTTTCATTTTAGCTCGCCAGAGGCTCGCTAATTTGAAAAATTCTTAGATTCGTTTCATAAACCTCATATAAAATGGAATTTCATGTAAGATCCTATATATATATATATTTACCCGGAAGTTGTGAGAGAAAAGGAGTCATTAAGTATATCGTCACCAGGAAGTTTTGAGAGGCAATTAGCCATGCCACTAAGTTAACCCTCATTCAGAAGTTTTGAGAGGCAATTAGCCATGCCACTAAGTTAACCCTCATTCAGAAGTTTTGAGAGGCAATTAGCCATGCCACTAAGTTTACCCTCATTCGGAAGTTTTGAGAGGCAATTAGCCATGCCACTAAGTTAACCCTCATTCAGAAGTTTTGAGAGGCAATTAGCCATGCCACTAAGTTAACCCTCATTCGGGAGCTTTGAGGCAATAAGTAATGGCATTAGACAAATCGTCAACCGGAAGTTTTGAGAGAAAATAAGCGAAATGATTAAGTTTATCGTCAACCAGAAGCTGTGCGAGGTTATTAGTGGTGCCACTTAGGTAAGTGTCACCCGAAATTTCCGAGAGACAATAAGCGATATATTTAAGTATCGTTAACCAGAAGCTGTGAGAGGTAATAAGTGGTGCCATTTATTTTATTGTCATCCGGAAATAAGCGTTGTCGCTATATATAAAACCAACCGGAAGTTTTGAGAGACAATAAGCGATATTGGCAGATATATCGTCAACCGGAAGTAGCTTAAGACATTACACTGCCGAGAGGTACATGCATATCGTCTGTTGTAACGGAAGTACGGTTCTTGGGGGATGGGGAGTGGACTGATTATCTGTCACCACCGATAAAGCCCGACTCCGCATGACTGACAAATCAATGGCGCAGTAATTAACAGAACAAAGATAACATTGTTGTTTAAAGGCTGGTGATTTAAACATTGACAGTTGTCATCCTCATTTTCATTATATAGATTAGCGGATGATACGACTAGTAATTTTTGACCAGATTCTGTTCCGGAGACAAACGTATCAGAACGGTTTGACGTTATCAATATGAGCAACGAAGACGACTGTATATATGGCAACCATGACGAAGATGTGGATCACTTCTTTCTATACTGCCCTAGGTATATAATCCAAAGACAAAACCTATTAGATTCTCTGTCTCATTTGCAGCTTAACATTCAACTAAACCTACATTTAAATCTTGACTTAAACCTGATTGAATATTTAGTAAATAATATCAATATACTAACTAGGGGAAGTAACCACCTTAGTCATGATCCAAGTTCTGCTATTTGTGTATGTGTTCAGAAATATATTGAGTCTAATAACAGATTTTGAAATAACTGTTAATTGTCTACATGAATACTCATTCAACACGGCTCCTGCTCTGGATTGTCAATGACTGGGTACATTTAAGGCTGCCCAGTTTTTATTGTTATCTGGAGTAGGAGTGGTGATGAAGGACTTGTTGGTGTTACAAATTATTCAACTAATAAAATTTAATATTTACTGTATTGAATGAAGGTTCCATTTTTTGATATTAATATATGTTGTAAAATTTATAAAATTTGATTATTTACAAATGAGTATACTCACGTGGCTTTCCATTTTGAAATATATTTTATATATACTGGTTACTATGTGAAGAAAAAATAACAAAAAAACCCAAATATATTTGTTTTATCTCAGTAATTCTATTTTTTTATATCATTTGTTTTATTTTGCTTAGTTCAGAGATAGATAGAGACTATTAAGTATTAAGTATTAAGTATTAAGTACTATTTAATATAATTATGTTATTGTTTGAAATGTATGTAACCCAAGGGAGAGGGCTTGTATAGGCATAGCCTGTTGCCCAATTCCCATTGAATCAATTGATTTAATAAAATATTTTGAAATGTGAAACGAAGACGACTTTATAAAACTGAGTCCGTCGCATTGAAGGCGGTAAAACTTGGTTCTTTTGTATGTAGCGTGTGTCTGTCTGTTTACTAAAACGGAGTTATCGTATTAAGTTCAGTTGATATCAACTATTTCACTGGTTTAATGTCCATTGTATTGATGATGGTAATTCTGTGTTCCGTTAGTCAGTGGTATTCATGGTGGTAATTCTGTGTTCCGTTAGTCAGTGGTAGTCATGATGGTCATTCTGTGTTCCGTTAGTCAGTGGTATTCATTGTGGTAATTCTGTGTTCCGTTAACCCGTTGTATTGACGGCGATAATTCTTAGTTCCGTTAGCCCGTTGTTATTGACGGCGGTAATTCTGTGTTCCGTTAGTCAGTGGTATTCATGGTGGTAATTCTGTGTTCCGTTAGTCAGTGGTATTAATGGTGGTAATTCTGTGTTCCGTTAACCCGTTATATTTACATTCTGTATGCTTAGACCCATTGACAAAAATTACATTCATAAATGCATAACACAGGTGTTCATAGAATCTTAGCACGTGGGAACTGATAGTAACCTGATCACACTGCGTAGTAATACACTACAAAAACTACTCACTCGGAACGACCGACCTAGATGCTTAATTCTTACATCTTAAAATATTATTGAACTGTGCTTTGTGAAATATCCACGTATTCACGTGTCCTGTGCTACAAATAAACATTGAATATGGAACTACATTTTGTTGTGTTATTGTTGTTGACGGTTGCTAAGATCTCTCACGATAGTGTCACATTTCCCCGCGAAAAAACACTGTTCTCGCCACTGCGTTGCACCCGTGTATAAGCAGGAACAAACCCTGTTTATTTGTTTTATTCGTTGTTATATCGATCCACTGAAAGGATTCGTCAATGTAAATATAAGGAATGATATTTATTTTTTCAACATTTATGAGGTCATAACAACAATGGGTTTTTGGACATATTTTACATGAATCGCTAACGCGATTCATTCAATATGTCCATAAACCCATTGTTGTTATGACCTCATAAATGTTGAAAAAATAAAAATCATTCCTTAAGTATTGACGGCGATAATTCTTAGTTCCGTTAGCCCGTTGTTATTGACGGCGGTAATTCTGTGTTCCGTTAGTCAGTGGTATTCATGGTGGTAATTCTGTGTTCCGTTAGTCAGTGGTATTCATGGTGGTAATTCTGTGTTCCGTTAACCCGTTGTATTGACGGCGATAATTCTTAGTTCCGTTAACCCGTTTTATTGACGGCGGTAATTGTGAGTTTCGTTTACCCGTTGTTATTGACGGCGATAGTTCTGAGTTTCGAAGGTCCGTTGTTATTGACGGCGGTAGTTCTGAGTTCCGTTAAATGACATTGACGCCGGATATTCTGGGCATCCGATATTAAATATGACCTTTTGATCGTTGCTCTTGGCAGTAGCTCAGATTATGGTTTTGTTGCTGTAGAGCGACGCCATGCTCTTTTACTAAATGAGTTTGAAATGAAATATTGATAATGACATTCGTTAAAATAACATGACTTGTTCACTGAGGCAGTATTTATAGCAGAGCAGGCTTTTTTCGGTCGTGATGCTTTGGTCAAAATTCACGATTTACTGGGTTCAAATTTGGCACTGACAAGCCATAAATGCAGACTTGTTTAAAGCTTCCTCGAACGTACTTTTCCCACATTTGAGAGAGACACACAGATAGTTCAATCTGAGACTGCATGTTATTCCTCAAACCTCGTGTCCAGAAATTCTATTTCTCAACTTGGAAATGATATGGTCAAAAATTGATCAAGAACTGTTACTTATTGGATAATCTCAATGTATATCTATAATGATAACAGAACATGATACTTCTAGTAATTTCCTCAAGAACTGGATCCGAGGAGGAATTGACCTATTTTATGGAGCGGAACGACCGGAAACGAAACGCCCATTCATCAAAAAAAACTAAAGTATATATATATATAGTGTTGTCAAATATCTGCTGTGCTGTATAATAAATATGAAACGTATCATAATACATTTCCTTATCTGATTGAACCAGGACAAACACATGCCTTACCATTATTACGTACCGGGACACCATACCCAGTATTCAATCGAACATTTTCAGGACTTCCGGAATAAGTCGGAAAAAGCAATGGTGTTTTCTGTGCTAGCCGGAAAGACCCGACGATGTCCGATTGGTATCATACTATTATCCGTACCATTTATGTAGTGACCCACGCAACGTATAACCACTACAGAGAATGTGGTTACCCCGTGACGTAACCATTGACTCGTGTGACGTTACCATGTGACATTACCACCACAGGTAATGGTGGTCTGGTTCGTTTGACGTTACTTACAATCAGAGTTCACTGTAGATAAATCAGACATCGGATATCAGCCTCGAATTTATGAAAGTCGCATTTCTTTAACAATAGTATCTGGTAGAAATTTTCCACCAATCGCGATTTTCGCTGTAACTGCATAGCTATCCGTTTCGGGAAAAACTAGTCCGAATTATTCTGACGTTTTATCGACTTTTTTCATATCGGTCTGTCGTCGATAATCGACGACAGACCGATATGAAAAAAGTCGATAAAACGTCAGAATAATTCGGACTAGGAAAAACCTACTTCGTCAGTGGGTGTCTGCGCTTATGAAAGAACTAGACATATTTCAAGACACGGTGATCATGAGAGTGCAGAAAGAGAGGACGTCCTTTCTCAAATACCCTTGTTATTCTAATTTGTGAGCGACATTTTTGAACATTTATTACACTATGAAGCCAAGCATGTTTAAATTGATAAGACTACCGAGTGTGAAAAATACAAAAGAAATAACGAACTTAGGGAAATATATAAAATTTGCAAATTCGAGAAGAACACAGTTATTAAAAAAAAGATTGTATAGCCTAGTTGCACTCTCCAAACATATGGTACTGCTTCTATTTGTAATTGTGTGTGAGTGTGTGTAATGTTGTGTAATGTTGTGAGGGTGTGTAATGTTGTGTAATTGTGTGTGAGTGTGTGTAATGTTGTGTAGTGTTGTGAGTGTGTGTAATGATGTGTGATTGTGTGTGAGTGTGTGTAATGTTGTGTAATGTTATGTTGTACACTGTAAATGTTGCACTTTTATTACTTTTGTTACATGATGAGTAGAAAGACTCAAAGTAATAGAGAACTTAAACTTAACTTAAGAGTCACGGAAGGGACAATCTCTCCTGTGTTTGACATCATTTATAAATATCACAAAATATGGTTTAATAGTTGTAAATATGCCAATGATTATCGGTGTGATGCAAGCAGACCTGTTATGTTACCGACAGTTTGCCTGCCGTTCATTGATTCGCCATCCTCTCTATCGGATGACCTAGTTCTGCCGTGCCAAAATCTATTTCTAAATTAATCAGAATGTCAACACGGGGTTTAATTGTCGTTGGAATTAAAGTTTAAATTTGGAATATCTGTTTCACAACCCGGGAAGGACTGACACTGCCATCACGTGACATTGTAATTGGAACTATCGTCGTTGAACTGTCATGACCAATATAGCGGAGGCAACCCTGGCGGAGAGCAGTGGAACTAAGGTCGAGTGATAAAGAATAAAGAAAAGTGACAGAGGTTTTAATTTAAAAACAAACTTTAACTTTATGCAATTTATGTAACGAGTCTAAGAATTTTTCAATTAAGCGAGCATCTGGCGAGCTAAAATAGAAAATTCGTGACGAGTTTCATAAATTTCATATGAAATAATAACGAGTCTAAGATTTTTTTATCACATAATCAAGATTTGTGGCATTTATTCGGTTTAAACGACACTTTTGACTCCAGTGCGTAAGTCTGTGACGTCATGTTCTTATCCTAGGCGTGACGTCACAATTAAAACAATTGAACTTGGCCATGGGTAAATACGCAAACAAATATGATATGGGTATATTCACTGGATAACACAGTACATCGTGATAAATAGTTATATAGTGTCACTTCACACACTGCCAAGGGATAACACAGTACATCGTGTGATAAATAGTTAAATAGTGTCACTTCACACACTGCCAAGGGATAACACAGTACATCGTGTGATAAATAGTTATATAGTGTCACTTCACACACTGCCAAGGGATAACACAGTACATCGTGTGATAAATAGTTATATAGTGTCACTTCACACACTGCCAA